>NW_024757794.1:4150789-4221901 GCF_018991925.1 Homarus americanus
AGAGAGGGAGGGACAGGCCTGCGACCATCTGTCAACTATTTAATATTGCTGTGTGAGGAGGAAAATTAAATCATCAAACTACATCCTTTCTCTTAATATTAGTATTATACCATCATAAAAAATTGAATGTTATTTCTCTTCTAACATAGTTATTTGTCATCTGGTGAGGTTGAAATTGACAGTTATTGAATTAATCCCACTATGTTTTCATTGTTCACTTAACACAGTTTTTCATAACATAAGGTTAAATTAAAATGCAATTTCTTATATCAGGAAGTTAAGTGAACAAATTTATATGGGAATTGAACATGTTGTAATACAGTCGCCAAGTTGTGTCATTAAAGTTGCTGGGAAAACGCTAAATTTTAATAAATAACCACTCAAACTAAAAAGTTAAGGATAATAAAATTGACATTGCTGGATTCCTTGTAAGGCAGAAATCATTTTTGAATAAAATATATATCTTTTTGAAGATATATGATTCTTGGAAAAATTTTTATCTAAAATTTGGCATCTAATGCAAAATATATGATGTTTATATTCAAAATAATCTCAAATTATAAGAAATTCCAGCAATATAAATTATATTCTGGCCGGGTAATTTGTATGAATTTTTGGGCTAAAACAAATATCTTCAGTTAATAAAAAAAAAAATATTTATTATATCATAATCAAAAGTACTGCACTCCCTATTCTTGATTTAGTCCCAGCCTCTTTTACCTCCCACTTGAAAAGTTAAAAAATTCGTTTTATTAATTTATTAAAATAACCTCAGTTAAGATACTGGATAATATAATTTAGGCATTGCTAGTTCATGTAAGATAGGAATATTTTGAATATCAAAATATCGCCATATTTTTGCACAAGATAACATACCTCCCTCCAGATTAAACATTTTATCTAAAATTTTATGTCTAATGCAAAATATATGATGTTTGTATTCTAAAATGATTATCAGTAATTCCAGAATATAGTGTATATTGATAGGTAATTGTATGAATTTTATGAGATAAAACAAATATCTTCAGTTAATAAATAAAAAATATTCTACAGGTGGAACAGATTGGTTGGTTGCCTCCTCCCACCCCCCACCAACCGTCCCAAGGAGATGTGTGGGAAGGCAGAATCTTAGCTTTTTGTAATAAATATTATCAAACTAAAGGTTGGGATGTGTATAATTGACATTGCTGGATTCATTGTGTTCAGGAATATTTGAATGTAATATCATATATTTTTTAAAAAAGATAAATATATTACCAGTATTTTTATCTAAATTTGTATGTTAATGCAAATATATGATGTTTATATTCAAAATGATATAGAAATTATAAGAATTTAGCAATGTAAAATTCTATTGTATGAATTTTTATGACTTAAGCAGGCAGTCAGGTAGGGTGGGCGGGTGGGGTAAATAAAAATAGCGTTTTGGGCAGGACACTTACCATATGTGAGTGAGGTTTAGCTTGGCAGGAACTTGTCATGTTAAATTGAAACCGCTTAGGCGGGTAATACTGTGTATATATATATATATATATATATATATATATATATATATATATATATATATATATATATATAATATACAGTACAGTCTGCATTTATGCGGTCAATTGAACCCGTGGATGTCCGCGTAAAACAAGAAACGCGTCAACGAAATAACAGATCATATGGGATTAATTGAAATAGAGACTGGGTCAACCCCCAAACTCCACTTTTTCCTACACAATACATACGTTGTAGTACAAATTTTATCTTAATTTTATGATGGTATGCACACACACATAATATAGAAGAGAAATATCAATAAGAGAATAATATACTGTATCAGGTAAAAGAAAAATCAAGGTTTAACACTTACGTTAGTAGAAGAGATGGGTTGGCATACGGGGATGGGGGCTGGTTCTGAGGCAGAGGGCAGATTAGTGGCCCTCAGGTGAATCAATATCACTATCCACCATAGTTGTCAGGGCCTCCCTGACAAACCCCTCAAAGTCACCATCACTGTCACTATCACGGACTTGGGCTGGCTGTTGTGGGTTGCGGGCGAAGAAGTCGGTGATGTTACGCTGACGGCTAGCGTTGATGTGGTCATGATACATCTTGATATATGGCTCCATAGTTTGGTCTAGATGGTTATTGGAGACTTCATATCGGATTGAGAGGGTCTTTGGAAAGGATGAGCTTGAGTTTCTCGACAAACTCAATGGCATCCTTTATATCACCATGTGTTAACTTCTGTAATTTGCACTAGACATATCAATTTTAGTACTGTATTCATTTAGTACATGTACAGTACAGGTTTGCACTTAGGTAATTTATTTCTTTTACGTTTCTTTTAGTATGGTGTGTGCATGTAAATGAATGAAAATAAATGAAGAAATTTATGTAAATCTACCCAAAAATACAGTTGAAAACTATATTATTGAAATGTACTACACTAATGTACTAAAATTTTTATCTCTTGTGCAAAATATATGACGTTTATATTTACATTATTCACTGTCTTGCAAGGATTCCAACAATGCAAATTATATTCTCCTAACTTTAGTCTGTGATATTATATAAGATAAAAACTGTAAGCCTACTGTATAATCACCAAACCCTTGCTGGGAGGGGGGGAGGGAGGGAAGAGTGACAGTGACATGTTTGACAGTTAGCGCCAAGGTCTAGTGAAGTATTTAGTATTTGTAAATTTGTTTATTTATGCCCATTTGGTTTTTATTTTTTTTAAATGTCATAGAAGTGACCGGGGAGAATATAATTTACATTGCTGGAATTCTTATGAGATAGTGATTAATTTGAATGTAAACATTCTATAGTTTGCACTAGACAAAAATTTTAGTCATCATTTTGTACATTATTTTGATTACATGTACAGTACAGCTTTGCCCTTTGGACATTGTGTGCATGTAAATGAGTTTCAATAAATGAATAAAGTTACATATATCGAGCCAAAAATAATAGTTGAAAAACTTTATGTAGACAGAGCTTGGATGGCTAAATTTTAGAATGACCCATAATTTTAGGATAAAAAATGCACAAATATTAAAGAGCACAATTTTCTTGATATTTACTCCACTGGAAACGAATGTAAACATAGAACAGATTACTGAATTGGCAGACTAGCCCATCAGCTGATGCTCACAACAAAACGTGTTTGTCGTAAGGATTTCGTTAATTGAAGTTTTGTTCGTTAACCGAATTGAAGATCCTTATGGGAGGTAATTTGTTAACCGAAATTTCGTTAATCAAACCGTTCTTTAACTGAGGGACCACTGTGTATATATATATATATATATATATATATATATATATATATATATATATATATATATATATATATATATATATATATATATATATATATATATATATATATATATATAATATATATATATATATATATATATATATATATATATATATATATAAAATTGAAGAAAATAAGACCCTGATTGTAGCTGTAGTAAAATTAATGTAAAAAAAATTAATATGGTTGTTTGAAGTACCTGTAAAGTTATTTAATGTTAATAAATGGAACAATATAAGTAGCTAACCATTAATGGTAAAAAAAAAGTGAGACTGCGCGTATGTAAGTGCGCACATGTGAAAACATATCGTCATTACTCTACATCAGAATATGAAAGCAACACTTATTTACTACTCATATATATTGAAAGGTTAAATGTTGTATTCTGTATAGACAAGCAGAGAGAGAGAGAGAGAGAGAGCAGCCGAGCTGCCGGATATAAACAAAACAAACCTTAATTTCCCGCGGGTTTTTTTTTCTGGGATTAACCCACCCGGGCATAGGTCACCAACCCATTTGGGCCCTGAGGGCAAATATTTAATACTCCTGTAATAATAATAATAATTCAGATAAGTAAAAAAAAAAAAAGCTGCAATCTACCTATTGGACAAACTAAAATCGTTCCGGACCACGGGAGTTTCCAGACCACAGAATGCGGGACTAGAAATTTAACCTGTATATATATATATATATATATATATATATATATATATATATATATATATATATATATATATATATATATATATATATATATATATATATATATATATATATATATATATATATATATATAGTATCTGTTAAAGATATATATACTGAATACAGTACTGATCCATGTATTTGCAGTTACTTTATCATTCTTACACTTGTTATTATTCAGGATTAATTAATTATACTCTGTGCCTTTAACAAAAAGACTCATCTACCTCCATTTTTGCTTTTCACTTTGAAGATATGAACCATAAGTCCATGATAGACATTGAGAACTTTATTGAGAACATATTGTACAGTAGATCAACACCACATATCCATTTAAGTGACCAGTAATGTTTGGGTATTGTAGTTTAAGGCTCATTGGAACACTGCTATATACTGATATCATCTTTGCAACATTCACATGCTTTTGTAGACAGTGGCAAATCAAAGCACTGGAATGTTGGCCAATATGCTTGTATCACCTCTTGGTGTTACTCTTCCTCTCTGGGAATTTATTCTTGTCAGGAAATTGATATTGATTTATTTAAATGTAATTATCTTGATCTTATGAAAGACTACAGTTAACTTCTGCTGATTGTCTGCTCACCCCAACAGTGTCTGACACCCATTTGCACCACTGCCATCACTTTACTTAATTATATTCATTTGTTTAACCATTTTTATATCAAACTTTTAATCTTTTGCCAATATTTCACACTTTGGTATTAATATCAGCTAGGATATCTCATTCGCCAACCATAATACATATCAATATTTAGTATTTCTCTCTCTACTCAAATTTCATCTTTACTCATCCCTCCTCTTATACCTTCTGTGTTACCAGTAGTTTCCCTTACCAAGCTTCCATACCAAGATTTTTCCTTAATTTTCATCTATGTCTACTTCCTTAGAAACCTTTTTTTTTCCCACTGCTGAGTTTTCACTGCTGTCAGTAACCTCACCATCACAATAAACTTGCAGCACTTCTTCACCTTGTCACTTTTTTCACTAACCTTGTCCTGAGGAGTATCACTGCCCGACACTCACCAGCCACTCTGTCTATCTGTCTGTGTCTGTGACAGTCACACACGGGTCCCACGCGCGCTCCTCACGGGCTGACCGCTCACGCTGTCTTCTTGTTACTTGCAGGCTGACAGAGGACAACACGTACAGCTATCACCTCAGCTACGAGGTCAAGAAACTCATGTACGCACCCTCCCCTCACGTTTCCATGTAGCGCTCCCTCCTGTTGTAGCTTGAGTCATGTCCCTCCACTGTCACCCTCTTGGTTTGTGGCACTCCTTCCCTGGCGTGGCCTCTGTGACGCCACTGCCCTGGTGCCACTAGACTGCCAGGTGCTATGTGGGTGCCAGACTGGGGCGTCTAGGGGCCCGCACCGTGGCACAGGGAGTCATACTCCTCCTCAACCATAAAGACTAATGGCAACTGTGCCATAGTCTCATAATGTTGTGCTATTTTATGTGACATTATTACCCAGACACATATACAGTAATGTATGTAGCCAGCATAGCAAGAATAGACCAGTAAATTTTAAATCCAAATTCTGGTTAGTGGTGTAGTAAACCCCTGCCTAAATGAAAAGTACAATGGTCAAATTATGCCTGGGCAGTGTGGCCACGCCTCTGAGGCATCTGCCTCATCTCACTGCCTTAACCCCTTGCCTGCATTTACCCGCATGATGACACTCATGCATTCTGTTACCATCATTATCACACTTTTATTCACAGACATAGTAACTGCACAGCATATATCAGATCAGAGTCTCACTGTTAGTGAGCATGATGCCCTTTCGGTGACCTGACCTGACCTGTTGATCTTTTCTTTCCAGCACGACAATTAGCTCACCTCTCTGGTGTCATTGCATTCTGTCATTACTTATGCTTCAGATAGCACCCTCTTTCTGTGGCTTGAGCTGTGAATATGATATTCTTATAACTAGAATATCAATTTCACATGAATTACACCCTATAATTCAATAGTATTCACTCAATTGCTGAAAATATTTTCTGTGCCATCCTAAAATTTCTTCACCAGTCATTACTAAAGTACTGTACTGTGATCAAATCATGCCACATTGTAAAGGGGGTATTTTTAATTTGTTTTACATACTTTTATGAAGAAGAAAATATATATATATATATATATATATATATATATATATATATATATATATATATATATATATATATATATATATATATATATCAACACCTCAACCATGGGACTCGAACCCATGGCCCAGAGCCCATGACTGTGACGAGGCAGCTAACCGCTGGACCACCAGGATACTAAAAGCAGTCCTGAACTCTGTTATATTTCACAAAGCCTGTGAAATATAGCAGAGTCTACTGCTATATATATATATATATATATATATATATATATATATATATATATATATATATATATATATATATATACTGTATATATTTTTTTTTTTATCAAAATATGGTAAAGTGAAGCATGATTGCTCTATCTTCATAATTGTCCCTCAGTAGGCATTGGTGTCTGTACAGTATGTGTATGTGTGTAGCTGCAAGTCTCACATGGGCAGATGATCCAGTAAGCTTATGAACTTCCCATGCAGTATACAGTAGGTCTTCCTTAAACCCCTTTGAGTTTGCAAAAGCTATTAATTCCACAACTGTCCAATGAAATATTTTCTGAACAAAGACGAGGTGTTTGTAATAACTTGAAAGCATAGTAAAACTGAAGCTCATCTCCGCATTATAAAGTATTCATGAAGCTGGATCATATGTCTGTGGTAACTGTAAGTAACTAAATCCTCTTTAGTGTCACTTGCCTCTTCTGCCTGAACACTGCATTATACATGCTTGTTGTTTTATAAATTATTAATAGATTAACACAAAATTAAATAATATCATTCAAAAAGTTTTCAGTCTGTAACTTCTAAGAGTAATTGCTCATAACTCATCTTTTATTTACATGTGTTAGTGTCAGCTGTTTGCTCGTCAAGATGAGTACTAAATGATAGAAATTAAATAAGTGATTGTGTCATAATATATTCTACTGGTGTTCACATAGTGCTTGTAGTACTTTTGAAAAACTCATCATTATCTGATACCGTATATGCTCATTGAAACCATTCCTCAAGGTCTTCACTGTTTATCAGATTGTAATATGTAATTGCCTGGAAACTTTGTACATTATACAGTACAGTATAGCATTTTTTGTAACATGTTATTGTGTTGTTTGTCACCAATTTATGTTGCATTTTAGTTATGAATGGTTCATTTTCCCAACTTGGAGTAATATAACCCTCTAAGTTTGGGCCCGAATGGTTTCAAGTAAGTTGTGAGGTTTCTCAGAATTTCTTAAATAAATGAACATGAGGTCCTCTAGGAACATAGTTTAAGTTTAGTGTTGTAGAAAATATGGAATCATCTGTACCCTTCTAGTATTAGGGAAAGTTACTTGCTTGATGTGGTTGCAGTTCAGTAATAGGCCCTGCTAATAAAACCAGGACCCATGCTCGAAATGTTAGGTCCTCATTCACTGCTCCCACAGGCCCACAAGTCGTAGCAGTGGAGGAGGCAATGGTGGCACCAACAACGGCCTTACAGTAGGCATTGCAGATGATCAAGCAAAAGATTTTGACTTTGAGAAAACAGAGATGAAATATGACTCAACTGGAATGTTCCACTGGTGTCCTGCAAGATCGTTGGAGGACTGTATATTAGTAAGTTACATGCATGTGACATTAGTGATAATATGTGATATGAAGACAACAGTATACTGTATAGTGTAATTAACTGTCAATATATCAAGGAGGGTTACTCCTTGTATATTCAGTAATATGGGAATAAAACATAGTATGCTGACATCTTCTTCACACTAGAAAGGCAACTGCATTTTATATCTTACTGTCTCTTTCAGGATCGCAACCAAGCGGCGATGACAGTATTAAATGGCCACGTTGTGGTGTGCCTCTTTGCTGACCCTGATTCTCCTCTTATTGGCCTTCGGAACTTAGTGATGCCCCTCCGAGCCTCCAATTTCCATTACCATGAGCTCAAACATGTGGTTATTGTTGGTTCAGTAGACTACATCAGAAGAGAATGGAAAATGCTTCAAAACCTCCCAAAAATATCTGTGCTAAATGTGAATTTCTCGTTTTTTCTTTTGTGCACTATATACCTGTATTCCTTTATACAGTACTGTATATTAATTAATAAGTTATGATGTATAATATCTCCCCAAATTAAGAAATCAAATGCCTAATTATATACAGTGTTTAGCAGTGGTGGGCACAGCTAAATGAAAAGTTAGCTTCGCTCACCGCTAATCTGCTAACTAAAAAGTTAACTTTGCTAACGCTAAACCGTTAAACAGCTAAAAAAAAAGCGGAAGTCAACGCTAACCGCTAACTTTTATTATATGAATTTAGCTTCTTTATTTTGGGGGGGGAGGGGGTTCTGAAACCCTTAAAAACAGACCTAGAGAGCTGAAATTTTCATATGTTTTCTTGTAGCTTAGACTTAGAGCTTTCCAAAAAGGTATAGCATGCCAAGATCAGATGATGATCAAGGTGTACACAAATAATTAAATGAACAAATGAAATTAAACAATAGTTTACATTCAAGTTTCAACATACACTTTATAATCTTTATTTACTGTACGAAAAGACAGAAAGTATTAAACGAATCCAAAAACCATAGTACTGTATAGCATAGGTAGCAAATAGCATCATGCCAAGACCAATTGATGATCAACTTATCAAGGTGTACACTGTACATAATTTCACAAATAATTAATTTGCATTCTCATACAACCTACCGGCCTTATTCATTATTCATGTAAATATGCACTACCAACCACATACACATTATACAATGCATTTTTATATAACTTATTGTTGGTCTTAGTCATGTAAATAAACAGAAAACTCTAAACTTTAATGAAAAGTAAGTTTTTAGAAAATTTTGTTTGGCTCACACCATGGATGGCATCCTGGTTATGAACTTATGCAGTACTTAGCATAACCAAATATATTGACACAAAAATCCTAATTAAATTAACAAATAAATGAGAAATGAAATTATACATTAGTTTACAATTACATTCTATGATTCTTTCAACATACACTGACAGTCTTTATTTACTGTAAAAAAAAGTGTTAAACTTTAATAATAAAAAAATTCCATTCGCTCAGCTGCTGCGGCGCGGCGTTGACAAATCATGTCTTGTCACGTTTACACGTACTAACACGCAGTCAGCCAAGCGTGCCTGACTGGCTGTTGGAGACACGCGTCGCGGCGTCACAAGCTTACAACAGACAGGAACAAACATGTATAAATTTTGTTAGCGGACTTAAAGTTAGTGGAACTATATTTAGCGGAAACTAATTGGTCTGCTAATGGTTTCCAAAGTTAGCGAAAACGCTAATCCGTTAACGAGAAAGTTAGCTAAGCTAATTAGCGGATTAGCGGAACCGTGCCCACCACTGGTGTTTAGAAATGCAATACATGTACACACACACACACACACACACACACACACACACACACACACACACACACACACACACATACAAACAATATTCTCCATTCTTCTTTTATATTGGAGAGCTGCTTAGAGACAAGTTAAGGTTTAATTCATGTCCAATTTGAAGGGCTGAGGTATATACTGTATACTGACGGCACAGATAGAAAGGTTCAGTATCTGGGTGTCAAGGCAGCAAGGGTCTTGTGACTAACAATCCATCTCAGGGTTATGAGTGGCAGCATTTTCTTTTTATATCTACCCCCCAACTGGATGCAAGTACAGTATAGTGGTGGTGAGAGGTAAGACAGAAAAATAGGTAGGTATAAAAATGGCTTACGGTAATTTATTAAACACATTTCACACATTTTTCTATCTCTGTCAGTCTTTTAGCTGCGATAAGTACAGCAAGGGAAACAAAATCTCTCCAGAATTGTCCTACCATCCTTGCACCTGCAAAGAGCTCCATAAACCCTTACCTTGATAGAGTATTACATTTTCACCCATGCAGGTCTGTGGAGATTTATCATCCCCCATTATAACCATCTTACATATTCATTCATTCATTGCCCTGTTAGTTGTCTAAACTGACACAATACTTTGTCGACTATCTGACTACTGCTGTCAGTGTTGATCTGTAACTACGTACAGTCAAACACAGGAGTGTTACGTATTTTTAACCATTGAATAATGAAGAGATGAGGTGAGAACCCCACTGTGATGTTAAAGATTTACTGTATATTGTTATCAAAATTGTTTTTAATCTTTGCTTAAGAATTATTACAAATAATTTAAGTTAATACTGTACCGTATCTTTTTATCACTTTTTTCTCCAAAGTTCATAAATTTGTCTTAAAAGAAAATGTGCCAAAATGTGCCTTTCACTGATGCAGTTTCCATAATTGATAATATCACAAAACAGTAAACTGTAATACTGTATTTTCATTTTTACACTGCTGTTTGTAATAGTACAGTACCTAGTTACAATACTACTTCCATCTGTTTTAACAAAATAACTTTTGACTAGCCAGGACAATTTTCAGTGTACAAGATACCTTTTTTTTTATGTAATGACCAGACTTATTAAGGGAAAGGAGGCCAACACTAACACACAAAAACACTTACATAATATCCTCTTTAGCATTTGTCAGCTTACTAGCCAGTTGGGTAGTTTGCTTGTTACTTCCTGCAGGAATATTTAACGCATGTAATTAACAAACTGGGGCCATTTTAAAATTAATATTATGATCACTGTGCCATACATGGCTGCATCTTTCTCTTTTTATCGTAATTAATGGTCTCTGGAGCTTCACAAGTGACATAAAAGTGATACACCACTAGAGAACACCATTGGGCAGAGATTGACAGAACTGTACCAAAAAAGAGTATAATATTCTGTGGTAGATGCAGTATCCATATGGATTATGTTTTGCTGCAAATGAAATGCCTGTAACTTTTGGTACTCAATTGAAACAACAGGTACTGTACCTAACCATTTAATCGGCAAGCTTGGGACTTAAGGTGAACTGGTTTCCTGGATTTGGTGGATTTCTGGTCTTAAGCCCAGTGTGTGCGTGTTTGTGAATACATGTATATATATATATACAGTACGTATATATATATATATATATATATATATATATATATATATATATATATATATATATATATATATATATATATATATATATATATATATATATATATATATATATATATATATATTATACACACACACACACACAACACACAGGTATTTTCCGAGTTATGAACGCCTGACAAAAATCTGTAACTCAAATCCCATTTTTTCATTACAGTACAATACATTCATTGTTCTGTATTGTTTAACATCACTTTATTTATATTATTTGTTATGTATGGGATATTATGGCTGTTTTATATAGGTAGGGTTGTGATTTAACATAACCTAAAATTTGAAAATAACAATGTTTCGATTATGAACAGATCGATTTACAAACAGGGTCCAGGAACGTAACACGTTCGTAACAGTAATAACATTATACAGTAACAACAAAAGAATAACCACCCATGCTCTTCATTTTTCATAAACTGTATAGTCTTATAGTATATTTTCTTTACTTTCAAGTCACGGTAGAGTATTAAAATAATTATTCTATAACTTTTATAGTTTCTGTGCATGTAACAATGGCAGTGCATGTAGCCATCTCACAGACAACAGCTGACTGGCAATGTGTGTTATGGGGAGCTGTATTATTACTTATAATGATTACTTTACGTTTACTTTTACTTTACTTTTATCCTCTTCACCACTGATCTCGTTAGTCGCTTGGGCGATCGGCCACGTCTCTGTTACACACTGTTGGCAAGTACTGGACATGAACCTGCTCCAGTGTTGGTCAAGTCTGGTCTTGAAAGAGCTCACACTCGGTGCTTTCACAACACTTTCCGGTATATTGTTCCAAGAGTTTGTAACTCTCACTCCAAAAAAGTTTGCCCTCACAGTTTTCTGGACCTGCAGCTTCTTCAATCTTGAGCTGTGATCCCTTGTGGGGTGAGCGTCCTCCAGCTCCAAGTAAGGACACTCAACTGAATAGTGCCTCTTGAGATGCTTATACACCTCAATTAGGTCGCCCCTTGCCTGTCTGTAGTATAAGCTAGGCAAGATCAGGCGCTCCAATCTCTCAGGGTAGTTGAGGTGCCGAAGTGCAGGCACCAGTCTAGATATTAAATGCTCTTCACACTACTCATATGTTATTCTTGAGTACTGACTGCTTAGGCAGTAAGTAGACTGTCACAAACCACTCGTAAAATTGCTGGTGAGAGAGAGAAGGGAGAATCACCTATCATGACAAGCAAATAAACACTATGGCGATGCATTGTTCTTGGAGCGAAAAAATTATTTTGAACTTTCCATTAGCAAGTGTAATTCCTGCTAGCCTTTTAGATTTAATAGATGATAATGATAACAAATTGAGGTAAATAACCACAAAAAGTAGAGAGAGACAAGTTCACACAGAATTCAGCTTCTTAAAACTGAGGTATGTACCATGGCGTTACCAAAAGCAAAACAAATTGGCCAGCCAAACCTGCAAGTTTCAAAACTAACCAGGTTGAGAAACAATTGGATTTCTGGTAAATCCTGTTTCCTGGATGCCATATAGATGGTCTGGTACTTGAACTACTGAAACTGAATTTGAACTTGGAGTCAGGTCAGCCAGGTCAGGAGTCATTCACTCTCAGCTTCTCTCCACACAAATTCCAACTTGATCAAATAATCTTTTTTTTTATCATTATCAGTAACCAAGTTTCACAGATACAACTTATACTGTATCTTGAATGATATCAAGTCATAAAGATTAAAAAACATATGAGCACCTGATATAAGAGGTGATAGAAGATGATAGATTTCCTATTTGATCAAGTTGAGGCTCATGGTACTGGCTTTGAACCTAAGGATCTAGATAACTCCTCACCTAGTGATTCACAGGTCCTCAAGGCAATAGTTGAATGTAAATTCAAATTCAAATGCGATAGTTGTTTTGAGTGAGAAAAATTGTAGATGTTTCATGTACAGTAAAATATTATGCATGTGGATAATGTACTTACTTTGGAGCATTACACACTTCCTGAATACTGTACTAGCAGGGTCTGCCCAAGGACACTCTATGGTAGTCTGTTTCTTGTAGGCAATTTATTCATCTCCTCAGTCATAAAACAGGATTTCAAACCTTAAACCTCAATTTGTAGTGGCCTTGGTAAGCAGGTTCAAAGTTCACTAATACATACACTGTATCGTCCTTCTAAAATTAATTATACAGTACATATTTTCTAACAATTTATTGTTTCACCTATTTATGTTCTACAGTAGTTGTAATTGAAATTTCTGATCAACAGGGTTCTCCACTCAGTAGAGCAGACTTAAGAGCCGTTAATGTCAACCTGTGTGACATGTGCGTCATCTTGAGCGCAAAAGTTCCCAGTAATGATGATCCAACATTAGCTGATAAAGAAGCCATCCTTGCCTCACTCAACATCAAAGCCATGACTTTTGATGACACCATAGGCGTTCTCAACCAGAGTATGTGAAATGTTTTTATAAGTTTCTAGAATGATTGTTTTTGTGGAGTTGAAAATATTTTTATTTATCTGATTCAAATTTTTTTTTATGGATTATGTGAAGATCTTTACTGTATGTGTGACTGTTTGTCGATTCATTAATACAGTTTCAGAAGGTAGGATTTATTAACATGGACTTAATTATAGTGGTTACCTGGGATGGGTATAAAGTTCCCATCTTGCAACCTCAGATGAGGAGGTTGAAAGTGGATCATCACGAAACATGCAAATTCCACAGGTGATGGACTGGTTCTTTATCAGAGTGAGGTATGAGAGACCTCTACACCGCATAGTTCATTCCCAACTTTTTCTACTGCCTTTAATTAATTTTCTGATGAGAAAAGGTTTGGGGCATCGATTCTCATTAACTTCATCTGTTGCCCTCGAACACTTGAACAACCGTGGACAGACATAATGAAAGATTTTTGGTTGTTACTGTTGGATTATTACCACCTAAAGGTCCAACCACATTGCCTCCTGTGCTTGCGGGCAGTATGCCACCAAGAGCTAACAAGTACTGTCTGAGCAAAACAAAGCAAGTACTGTCTGAGCAAAACAAAGTTTTAGACATTAAACATGATGTAAACATTAAGAATGAACATGCATAAAATCAAGATTGGATGGGACATGGAATGTTAGGACATAATATGAAGCTGGTAAGTATGCAAATGTTTGTAGATAAATGAAAAGACTGCAGTGGAGCATTCTGGGATTAAGTGAAGTAAGATGGACAGGTTCAAAGAGCATTAGTGGTGAAGATTTTTACTTCATATATTCTAGTGGTAAAAAGCATGAGAGAAGAGTTGGTATTCTTGTAAACCAGAAGTTGAGCAGTAAAGTAAAAATATTGGGCAGTCAGATAGAGTTTTGTTAGTCAAGTTTAATCCTAAACCCATGGATTTGGTAATATTAATAGTTTATGGGACCAACAAACTGAAGTGTGGATGAAGTCTTAAAAAATTGTATGGAGATTTAAAGAAAGCAAAAGATACCATGAAGTTTAATGAATGTCTGATTATAATGGGTGATTTTAACACAGAAGTTTGGAAAGGGAAAGAGGCACCAGAAGTAGGACCACATGGGTTGGGTAATAGAAATGAGAGAGCAGAAATATTAATTGACTCTTTTAAGGAAAACAAAATGATAACTGTAAATACAGTAATCTCCGCTTTAGCTAGAATCCCTGGTCTCTGAAATTCTCCAATAGCTTGAATAATAGTTCATTAATACTGTATACCATATGAAATACTTTTCCACTTTGTATGATTCCTTTATCACTCTCACATCTCAAATATTAGACTGCGGCTGCAAGCAAAAATATTTACGGCTAGCGAAAGTGTATGAACTTTTATCCACTCCATCTGTTCTAATTGTGTTAGAAAGATGATTTTGGTACCAAAATGTTCCTGAATAAATTATTTACAACACCTTGTGCATAAAAGGGCCATAAACAAAATATATTGACACGATATAATGATAGGAATTTGATTCTTTTGTGAAAAAGGTAAGAATTGTTTATACAGGAGTGTATAAAATCACTTCTATTTAAGTTAGAAATGCCACATTTATACCAAAATAATCCTGAATAATTTATCTACACATTTGTTTAAATAAATATTTATATAAAACAACAAACCTACTGTATATGATAAGGACCATCAAATGGATGTATTTTTTGGGTGTGAGGCTTGAATGGAACTGATTATCATAGCTGAAACAGTACACACTGCTGCCACACGTATGAGAGGCCCTGGCAACACCAGCCGCTTGGTGACTCACGAAGTACACCTCTGAGAGCCAATGACAAGCTGCCAAGAGTGTATTAGAGACCAAGGATTTTTTTTTCACAAATGTTAAAACCCTAAGTGTTTAAAAAAAATTCATATGGCATATAAAGTCCCTGAGGGTGTTAAGTCTAGGATAATAATTACAGTAGGTTCAGTGTTCTTATGTAGCTTGAGTCGGTAATCCCCTACCCTCTAGGATTTTCCACCCTGCAATATAGACAGTACAGACCCCCACCCAACCTAGAATTTTGGCCATACTAGACAGGCCTTTCTCTCAATTAGTTTGGATTAGGGGGAGTTTACTGTAATCATATTATTCTAGCAATTTGCACTGTTACTCTCTAATTTATAACTTGTATTATTTTGCTTGGTCCAACAGACCCAAGTGGTGGTGGTGACACATTGAGTCCTCTTGGGTCACCTATTGTACTACAACGGCGTGGCTCCGTCTATGGTGCTAATGTCCCTATGATCACAGAATTGATAAATGACAGCAATGTGCAGTTCCTTGACCAAGATGATGATGATGACCCAGACACTGAGCTCTACTTGACTCAACCTTTTGCTTGTGGTACTGCCTTTGCTGTCTCTGTCCTTGATTCTCTAATGTCCACGGTAAGTTTGCTCTTCAAACATCTTCTACCTTTATCCTCTTTATATATTTTGCTAATTGTCAAAAATTGATCAGTGAACCACCCCAAGAACTTTCCTACTTATACCCACCATGGTCGGAAGGGGAGGGGGGGGGGGGATGTTATGTTGGCAGCCTATTTTGCACAACAAGTGCTGTTGCAAAATTGCTCCTTTTCCAGTGAACCAAAATTGAAGCAATGTTCTCTGAAAGTGAGGCAGTTGATAATAGGAATTACTCACCTTCTTCATCTCATGAGGTTACTATTAAACTTGGGCTCCTCTCTCTTGTTGTCAGAGATCATATTCTGTTCACTATTTACAATAGGAAGTGTCATAGTTTTTGCTTCTTTGGATTTTCACCCATTTGACAATTTTGTAGGGAATACAGGAAGAGAACAACATAACTCTAGATTGCTAGTAGGACCGGAAGGTCAGTGTCCGGAAGGATCACTAAGAAAGCTAAACGTCGCATTACCAAATCATAAAAACTGGATTTTTGAAAAAAACTTCTTTTCTCGAAATAACGAACTAATTCGAGCCACCCCTCTCCGTTAAATCAAAATTTTTGCTAAATCGAAGTTTCCGTTATTTTTGCTCGATTTAGCGAACTAGTTCACTAAATCCAGTATGATTCCATTAATTTTCTGCTAAATTAAAATTTGTTATTTTTGCTTGATTTAGCAAACTAGTTCATTAAATTGAGCGAAAAATAATTTTAAAAAATTCCCTCCGCTAAATCGAGAGTTTGATATATCCGATTCCGTTAAATCGAGAGTACAGTATACTGTAACCTTTGAAACTAAGTGTATGATCACAGGTTCTTATTGCATCCGAGTGGGAGATCATATTATCCTATTTCCAGATTTGTGGTACAAAGACATTTGACAGTCCTATATTTCATTGTCAAACTCAGTCTTCATTGGTATATTCCTCAATTCCGTCGCATTTTGCTCCTGATCAGTCAGATTTTGTTGTTTTTGGGGAATTTTTAACATTTGTATGACAAAAGCAAGTTACTGTACTTAGTTTTCACACATAGCCAGATGTGTGTTCAGGATTTTTCATGTTCCTGGAGCTTCCAGTTGTCATCTTTGAAGTGGATCAACTCTATTATTCCATTGCAAAAGTTCTGATTGTTCCTCCCAGATCATTGAAGGTAGTTTCTTATTTGTGAACTCTAGTCCATATCTGTAGACCTCTGAGGTTCTTATTAACATGCCCCTATATACTGTACAGTATAGGTTTAATGGTAAGCCTGAATTTTTACTCCAAAATATATCTTTTCAGCCAAAAGAGAGCTCTTAGGTATTTATAATGAATTAAAGAGTAGCAGTTGATGCCCTTCATAAAAAGAGGGGCACTGTACTTTATTTTGTATACCAGGATGATTGGCTGAGCTTGAACCTGGCCAGAATAATCGATAGGAGAGATACACAAAGAAATTTGTTGTTTTTTTCACTGACAACGCAAGAAAATGTTGGGCAAATTGGCAAGATTGGTTCCTCACCTCCTTCACTGGTGTTGTTATTGTATTCACGTTCCTTCCTCAGCTTTAGTTTATGCTCTTCCAGATTTCTGAAAACTTTGTGTTTATAATTTCTGACCTTCCTCAGTCACATTCATTCATATGCTGTCATACATAACATTATAGATCCATGTTTTGTCATTTCCTTCTTATATTGACAATTTATTTTTAGACCTAAATTTATTTATTTATTTTTTTCTCCACTCCAGAATTTTTTTTATTCTATGCAGTACATTATATTTATTAATATCTTAGGCACTGTTGATATGTCTAATAATTAAATCACAAGTGCACCCAAGAATTTGAACAGTGTGGTTACTACTTCAAAACTAAACACCCTTTATCCCTTGATATCCCTTGGCATTAACAATCAGATAACTGCATTAATAACAAAAAAGAGCAGATATACTGGAATAGTGCAGCCATAAACATGTTTCAATTGCCAATCAGTGCATTACAGAATATGTAATGCACAGTATGCATATATGGTACTGTATTAAATTTTCGTATTTGGTCAGATATATTCTACTTAATCAATATTTAGAAAATACAGTGTTCAGGTACTGTACTAAATAAAGATATACGTATTACCTTTGTAGACATACTTCAACCAGAACGCCCTCACACTCATCCGCTCCCTGATCACTGGTGGAGCCACTCCTGAATTAGAGCTCATCCTTGCTGAAGGTGCAGGGCTTAGAGGAGGCTACAGGTAAGGCCAATACTTTTACTTTATAATAAAGATGTGACTACAGGGTGTATTAAATTTTGGCTGTCAAGTGGTCATAAATTAATTGACCAATTTTTAACCAAGTGCAACATGTGTTTGATACTGTACTAGCATTATCACATTCTCAATTTTTTATGGGGATTAGCCCACCTGGGCACAGGTCACTGACCCACATCGGGGCCTGGGGGCAAAAATGTGATAATAATAATAAATAATAATAATAATTCATAGTAAAGAAAATTTCTAATAAAAAATAAAATAATAAAATAATAATGATAATAATAATAATACAGTATTACCCCGCTTAACGCGGTTTCGCTTAGCGCGTTTTACCATATTCGCGGTGCCTCGCCAGAGCCTAACTTTCACTCAACACGGGTTTTTTCCAGGTATACGCGGTAAGTGTCCGGCTCGAGAGCTATTTTTAGATTCGCCCCACCCCCCACCCGCCACCCTGCCTGACTGCCTGTTTTAGCTCATAAAATTCATACAAATTACCCGGCCAGAATATAATTTACATTGCTGGAATTCTTACAATATGATGATCATTTTGAATATAAACATCATAGATTTTGCATAAGACATACAAATTTTAGATATAATGTTTACTCTGAGTAAATATGTTATTTTTTGTGCAAAATATATGACATTTGTATTCAAAATATTCCTGGTCTTACAAGGAATCCAGCAATGTCAATTATATTATCCTAACTTTAGTTTGAGGTATTATTTATTACTAAAAAGGTAAATATTCTGGTTTTCCCACACATCTGGTAGGGAGGGTTGGTGGGGGGTGGGGGGGAGGGAGGGACCGACCGACCATCTGTTACTGTGTGAAGAATATTTTTTTTTTTATTAACTGAAGATATTTGTTTTAGCTCATAAAATTCATACAAATTACCCGGTCAGAATATAATTTACATTGCTGGAATTCTTACAATTTGATGATCATTTTGAATATAAACATCATAGATTTTGCATTAGACATACAAATTTTAGATATAATGTTTACTCTGAGTAAATATGTTATTTTTTGTGCAAAATATATGACATTTGTATTCAAAATATTCCTGGTCTTACAAGGAATCCAGCAATGTCAATTATATTATCCTAACTTTAGTTTGAGGTATTATTTATTACTAAAAAGGTAAATATTCTGGTTTTCCCACACATCTGGTAGGGACAAGGTTGGTGGGGGGGAGTGAGGGACCAACCGACCATCTGTTACTGTGTGAAGAATATTTTTTTTTTTTTATTAACTGAAGATATTTGTTTTAGCTCATAAAATTCATACAAATAACCCGGTCAGAATATAATTACATTGCTGGAATTCTTACAATTTGGTGATCATTTTGAATATAAACATCATAGATTTTGCATTAGACATACAAATTTTAGATATAATGTTTACTCTGAGTAAATATGTTATTTTTTGTGCAAAATATATGACATTTGTATTCAAAATATTCCTGGTCTTACAAGGAATCCAGCAATGTCAATTATATTATCCTAACTTTAATCTGAGGTATTACTGTACTTAATACAAAATGTTAAAATTTATTTTTTTCACCCAACATCTCTTGAAGGGAAGATTGGTGGGGGATGGGGGGGAGGGTTGGGACTGACCGCGCGGTTGGAAGAGGGAGGGGGGAGGCAAGGTGGGGTACTTTGATTGACAGATAGTGTCTTGAAGAATATTTTTTTTTTTATTAACTGAAGATATTTTTTTTAGCTCATAAAATTCATACAAATTACCCGGCCAGAATATAATTTACATTGCTGGAATTCTTACAATTTGGTGATCATTTTGAATATAAACATCATAGATTTTGCATTAGACATACAAATTTTAGATATAATGTTTACTCTCAGTAAATATGTTATCTTTTGTGCAAAATATATGACATTTATATTCAAAATATTCCTGGTCTTACAAGGAATCCAGCAATGTCAATTGTATTATCCTAACTTTAGTTTGTGGTATTATTTATTAAAATTTAGTGGTTTTCCCCCCAAAATTTCTCAGAGAGGGATGAGCCAGCAGTGTAGTGTGAGAAGAGGGGGAGGGAGTTGAGTCCATTATTTGAATGGACATTAACTTGGCGACTGTATTTCTCTATTTCTCTTAAGTATTAATTGTGTGCATGTACCATCATAATATTAAGATGTTATTTTTACTAGAACATAGGTATTGTGTCGGAAAAAGTGGAGTTTGGGGATCGGGCCAGTTTCTATTGGAATTAATCCCATATGTTCTGTTGTTCACTTAGCGCGGTTTTCACTTAACCCTGTGGGTTTTATTGACCGCTAACGCAGGGTACTACTGTAATAATAATAATAATAATAATAACTCTGTAGTAGTACTAGTAGTAGTAGTAATAATAATAATAATAATAATAATAATAATAATAATAATAATAATAATAATAATAAAGAACCATAAATACAAAAATGAAAAAAAAGATCAAAAGTGAGAAACAATATACAGTACAGCAATCTTGATTTACGCGAGTTTGGTTTACGCGTTTGGTCATTTACGCGGCTCCTTGCCAGAGTGAAAATTTTTAATTACGCGGTTCATTGCATCATTTACGCGGCGAGAGATCCAGATGCGCCGCGCCAATTATGATTCACGCGGTCCATTCTTGACCATACGCGGGAAGTAGCGCGGGGAGGGTGCGCAGTATGTCGCTGTTGCGTTATCGCTGACGTCATATGACGTATCGGACTGTGATTGGGTCACGCATCCTTACCTCCCTCTGCCGCTAGCTGTGATTGGTCTAATGTAATATGACGTGCCCAGCCACGGGAGGGAAGAAGCCACTGACCTAGCCGGGCCAGTTTTATTGTTCTCAGTCTCCGCGTATACTGTACTCTCTTGTGGCCGCTAATCTGTTCAACAATGGCTTCCACTAGACCCCCACCACCCTAGAAAAACCTTGAATTACCTGGACCAAGCCGCCCCAAACCCAAGAAGATACGACGCGCCCTAAGATACGAAGTAAAATACAAAATCGTCCAGGACTTAGAAAAGGGAACCCGACAAGTTGATCTTGCGTGCCAGCATGGAGTTAACGAATCTATGATTCGTACAATCAAGAAGGATGCTGCCAAGATAAAAGAACACATGAGCATCACAAAGTCTGCAGGTGCTTCAATGGTGAAGTATTGTCAGAATAAAGTGCTGCTCAAGACTGAGAATTTACTGGTGAGCTACTTGATTCGTCAGGCAAGACTTAACATGGCGGTCGACACACAGGCAGTGCAGGACTACTCCCGTGAATTCTACGAATCAGTGGCGCGCAAGATGGGAATTGCAGAGCCCAAACCCTTCACTGCTTCCTCTGGGTGGTTGCAAGGGTTTAAGAAACGCAACAAGATAACCAACATTAACATTGTTGGTGAAGCAGCCAGTGCTGACCGTGCTGCCGCCATGGATTTTCCTCCATTCTTATGAGACATTATGGAGGAAGGACAGTACACCAACGACCAGGTGTTCAACATGGATGAATCCGGGCTGTTTTGGAAAAAATTACCTTCCAAGACCTTTGTTGTCAAGTCTGCCAGCAAGTGTCGGGGCCGGAAGTTGCAGAAGGAGCGCATCACCATCTTGTTTACCACCAATGCCTCCGGCACCTGTAAGCTCAAGTTGTTGGTGATCCACACAGCCCGCAAGCCGCACGCCTACAAGAACATGGACATGACCAAGCTAAATGTCCACTGGTTAACTGCATTTAAGGCGTGGATGTTCACCGGTCTGTCCCTCTCCTGGTTTGACGACTGTTTCGTTCCCGACGTTAAGAAATTCTGCGAGCAACATAATGTTCCATTTAACATTTTGTTGCTCCTTGACAACGCACCAGAACACTCGCCCATACTGTTGGATCGTCACCCCAGTGTAAAAGTGGTCTGCCTTCCTCCCAACACTACATCGTTAATCCAGCCCATGGACCAGGAGTTGATATGCAACGTTAAGGCTGCATTCTCCACAAAGAAGTTTAAACTCCTAAACTACTACACCAACACCAAGGATGAGTTGTGGAACCTTCTGAGTGGCACAGATAGCGAGAGCGAGGACGAGGATCCAGAAGAAGAGTTGGCGGAGCATGAAGTGCGAGTTAAACAGTTTTGGAAAATGTTTAACGTAAAGGAAGCTGTTGATTTCTTGGTGGAGGCATGGGGGCAGCTGTCTGTGGCAACGATTCGCCACGCGTGATGGCATGTGTTGCAGGGTATCCCAGGTGGGAGGCAGAGTCAACCTGTGGCTGGAGAGGCTCAGTCTGTTGCAGTGGCAGTGGACCTTGCAAGAGAAGCTGCACAGAGTGCTACAGCTGCACGCTTCTCCGAGACCACCAACGACGACATCATGGAAGTAATCAGGGATCCTGAGGTGATTGCCGACGATATGTTGGAAAACGATGACGTCAGTGAGGAGGCAGGTGGTGCCGCAGTACCAGAACAGAAGTTAACACATGTGATATAAAGGATGCCATCGAGTTTGCCGAAATTCAAGCTCATCCTTTCCAAAGACCCTCTCAGTCACCGATATGAAGTCTCCAATAACCATCTAGACCAAACTGTGGAGCCGTATATCAAGATGTATTACGACCACATCAACGCTAGCCGTCAGCGTAACATCACCGACTTCTTCGCCTGCAACCCACCACAGCCAGCCCAAGTCAGTGATAGTGACAGTGATGGTGACTTTGAGGGGTTTGTCAGGGAGGCCCTGACATCTGTGGTGGAGAGTGATAGTGATTCACCTGAGGGCCACTAATCTGCCCTCTGCCTCGGAACCAGCCCCCATCCCCGTATGCCAACCCATCTCTTCTACTAACGTAAGTGTTAAACCTTGATTTTTCTTTTACCTGATACAGTATATTATTCTCTTATTGATATTTCTCTTCTGTATTATGTGTGTGTGCATACCATCATAAAATTAAGATACTATTTTTACTACAACGTATGTATTGTGTAGGAAAAAGTGGAGTTTGGGGGTTGACCCAGTCTCTATTTCAATTAATCCCATATGTTCTGTTATTTCGTTTTCGCGTTTCTCGGTATACGCTGACCTCCACGGGTTCAATTGACCGCATAAATGGAGACTGTACCGTATGTATGTTGTGTTGTCAATAGTAAGAGAAACAATTGAGACCCTGCAATTGTGTGTAAATGAGACAGAATGCCAGATGAGCAACCTGGGACTTGGTCACAATTTTTGTGATGCCATATGACAGCAGGGTCTACCATTAGACAATACATTATGCTTCCAATATCTTTCCAGTCGGTAGTACCTCCCTGTTTGGTAGCTGCTTACTACCTACTGTTTTGTTTGTATGTGTTCAAATTAATATGTCATCTGTGCCTGAAACAGTAAATTATATATCCCAGTGATTAAGACCAAATGAAAACAAACAGAATTTTTTGAGAAATTAAGAGTATAATTTTGTAGTGTTCAGTATTGATCCAGCCTTTTAATAAATACTGTACTGCTCCTTACTGTAGGGTTATCTGAGCAGGCAGTTTGGGAACAGTCATATGTATCTTCTCTACAGTTGTGCTGAGTGTGGGATATCTGTACTCCAATTTTTATTTAGTGGGTAGTCATAAATGTGATTTGTTTTTTGGATGTTTTTATGGTGAAACAATTTATTATGTACAGTCACGATTCAAAATATGTATCCAGGTCTTGTTGTAGCCAGAGATCCATAAGGGCCAGGTGACTGAGTCCCTCATCCTCCCGCTCCAACTACAGTTAGAATGGTACAGTAGTTGCTGAGCT
Source organism: Homarus americanus (assembly GCF_018991925.1). NCBI lineage: Eukaryota > Metazoa > Arthropoda > Malacostraca > Decapoda > Nephropidae > Homarus > Homarus americanus. Next base: position 4,174,877 of record NW_024757794.1, read on the forward strand.
GCAAGTTGGTGCGAGAATTATAATGGGTATTTGCTATTTAAGTGCACGAATTCATAGTAATGATAGCATTGTTAATAATAATGATAATAAAAACTTGGGTGGAATAAAAACTTGGGTGGGAGAGAGATGCAGTTAGTTCGGGCAGACAAGGTGCAGCTGTAGAAGAAATAAGGAACACATCTTTACTGGTAGTTTAAATTAATATCAGTAACATATGATACTGAGTGAATACTGTACTGAGTAATGGACCAGCATTTAAATTACGATATCAACACATATGTTAAGCTTGGAAATCATTAGTTTGTAGGTTTAAAAGTAAGTGTTGACATACCACGTGTTGAAGCCTTAATGGTGGTGTCATGTTGGCTTTTATCTGATTACGATGACCTCTTCGAAGCTTCAAATCCGGTCGAACGTTATTGCATTATATATTAACTTTATGTTATTAAGCATGCAGCCTATTATCACTTGTAATAAAATAACAAACTTGGACTTGATAACATACGATAATCCTGGTCATGGTCGTTGTAGTATCTTGTGTTATTTAATGGGAGAATGACAAGCACATGGTCGGTCTGGCTGGGCGTTTATTCTCTCCTCTTGGTTACAACGTGCACATTTCGTGTTTACACAAGCCTAAACACTTTCTGACTTTGGTAAGAAGTAACATAATATATAATATATATATATTCAATAAAGGCAGCATATAAACATACATATATATAACAGTCGTGAATTGCTGCTCGCATCTGAACTACAACATCAACAACTGTATCATTGGAGGGGGAGGGGGCGGTGTTCCGTTGCCTGGCCCTTCTGGATCACCAGCTATGATAAGGCCTGAATACCAACTTTGGATCATGACTGTACAATATATATGACTGAATATTTCCTTTAAAAGATATCAGTTGGTCTATGACAAGTTGACTAGTTATTTCAGCACTTATTTTGTTGCAGTATTAAAGGGATTGAATAGACAAATGAATTAGTACTGTATTTGATAGCTGAAGGCTGATCTAATAGGTGTTGGCAGAGGAGTGTTTATGAACAGTTTGTACTTTGATACCATTTCTGCCAGGTGGAACGTCTCAGTTTATCCAGGTGAAGTGATTGACTGGCATAAACTATAGGTGCTTGTAAATGAATTATAGAAATGGATGATAGAGTTCTGTAATCACTTTAATATTAGCACCCTTTGATTATTTCACCTAATGATTAAACACCCTAACACTAAATTAATCTACCATATCCTAACCTATCCTAACCTAACACCACCTCTCAAGTAGCTAGGGGTGCTAATCTACATGTGATTTCTTTTCTGTTGTAAATGCTTCTTGATTTATTATTTTGTGTAGTGTTTGAGGTTGTTACAGGTGCTTTCTGATAATTTTTTATTGCAGTGTAGGGCAATGACTCCCTAAATTTGGGCAATAAAAAGGTTATTAAGTTTATTTTGTTTGTACACAGCATAGTTATTGTTGAATGCCACTGGCTGATATGGGTAGTGGGTAATTGAGGTTCAGTCATGGATGTTTTGAGCAGTAATATAAGTTGTAGTTGCAGTTTTTTTTATGAATTTTATCACATTATAAATAATAAGTGACCAAGAGTTAGTATTTCAGTGATGATTATGGATACCAGTGTACAGAAGAGTTTATATGACTGACAATTTTTAGTAGGCTACTGTATCATTTCAAAGTATTAATTTTTAAAGATTTTTTTTCTTCCATTGAAAGTTTTGCTCTTATTATTATTATTATTATTATTATTATTATTATTATTATTATTATTATTATTATTATTATTACTGTGATATTATTATCGCATTATTATATCCTGCATGGTGATGCAAAACATTATGTTTATGGGCAGTCCGCTCCTCTGTCTTAATGTCTACCATTACATGGAACCTACCCAAGGGATAACAAATGTACTTGTACTATATGCAGAAGGAGCACTTTTGTATACTGTATGATCAAACATATTTAGTTTTGACCCTAACCTTTGCATGCTGCCTCAAGATCACGAAAGCCTTAATCCATTGTGGGCAGGGGATGTAAGTGTCCCAGTGGAACAGTGTTCATAGTAGACAGATGGTCGTGTGTAGTGAAGGAAACACGACTATAGTGCGTTTTTTCTTAGGTGAGAAAAGATGCCCCGCCCCCTCCCCAAGAGTTACTGCTGATTGGCTGTTGCAAACCTGTCCAATTTTGTCCTTGAGTAATGATGTACAGCCACTCCTCGACTTACGACGGGGTTAGGGACCCAAATCCAGGTCGTAAGTCGAATTGGTCATAAGTCGAAAATGCGAAAATAATACATAGAAAATCTAAAATGGGTGTCTCTTTTTATTCTCAGCACCACAAAAGTCTCACTTTTAAGCTTGCCAGCCATTTTAAAGGAAATTACAAAAAAAATTTTTGTCAGTACACAGCGCAATCACTAACGTCGGGACTCGAAAATACGTAATTTTAAAATTTTTGGGTACAACTGGGGCGGTCGTATGTCCGAGTGGTCATAGGTTGAGTAGGTCGTAAGTCGAGGAGTGGCTGTATTTCTAAATGAGTTTATTCATTAACGTTGGGATGACTGTTTATGACGAGAAAGATATTTAGCTAAATTATATAAAGATAAATACATTCATTATTTCAAACATAAGCATGTAGGAAGTTTATCAGAAGTATTATACTGTACATGAATTAACTGTGAAACTCTGGTAGAAAATTCAAGCTTTTGTAGGATGCATTTAATATATATTTATTTTTACCCACAATAAGGCATACTAAGACAAATTACGTATCAATAATACTACATTATGCAAAAACAAAATTTTTAAAGATCAGAATCATATTGAAATATTACACGACCATTAGCAGAGGCGTGAAAAATATGAAGTTGTCTTAGTATGTCTTATTGTGGGTAAAAATACGCCGTTTTTTTCTAAAAACCAGTTTTTGTGATATAGCTCGAATGCGACTCTCAGCAATGCTACCTAGGTATGTTAATTCCTAGCCAATTTGCCAGGCCAACATACAGGCAATTAAAACATCTAATAATTACTTAATAAGCAATATTAGAAGGACACGTCGCTACCTGGCATTTAATTGCTATTTTCAAAGTCCTTCCCTCATCCAGCCACCATGCGCACTGCAAAGCTCATCTCTTGCCTCAGAGAGAGCAGTAATTAAAAGTTAACTCTCGAGGGGTGGAGATGGGTGGGTTATCAGCGTCTCATTCTGGGTCATATCACAAAAACTGGTTTTTAGAAAAAAACAGCTTTTTGTTCAACCCAGAATGCAACGCTTATCTTTGAATACCCGAGCATGAGGTGGAGAGGGAGGTGACTTTGCATACAATGCTCCTCTAACTTAGGTCCAGATTATGATTATAAATTTGTTCAGGACTGAAAGATCCAAAATCCATCATAATTTGTCGCTGCCTTTCTTGGGGACCGGGAATAGGCGAGACATGAAACATTTCTCTGACTGTAACAGTTCTATGACACCTCTGTTTAATAGTTGAAGTACATATTCTGTAAGTAAGGGAGTAGGTTTTTTGACCAGTACAAGTGTAGAACTTCCATCCAGAATACCTCTGTACAGGACTGTTGCTGGTGGTACAGCAGTAACATGCATATCTCTCACTACTATATCATGGGTTTGAGTCCTGGTGTTATACAGTGTGACCCTACCAAACACTGCAAGCTTCCTCCTGTACTAATCAATTTCATTACAAAATAACAAAGAATGGATCAACCACCCGAATGATACCATGACCATTGTTGTGGTAAGAAATAATACTATGACCATTCATGAAGTAAGAAATGGTTCCATAACCATTTTTAAAGCAAAAAATAGTACCATGACCATTCTTAAAAAAAAAAATGGTAGTACCTTCACCATTATTGAGGCAAGCAATTGTACCATGACTATTGTTGAAGCAGGAAATAGGTCTAACAAAGAGATGAAAGTTGATGATCTTGCTAAGAGCAGAAGACATTGCATTTGTTTATTGAGTCATAGTGGGGTATGCACTACAGTAATAAGGCAAAACTTCTTCCATTTTTTCCAAGGATAAAACTTAGGTTTGACTACAATATGATCAAGTGTTGAATTTGAGTTTTCCATTGCAGTTCCCTCTCCATAAATAAACTTGACATCGTATTATCTTCTCCAGTCTGAAATATACAGTAGTACCCCGATTTACGCGGTCAATTGAACCCACAGGGTACCGCGGAAAGTGAAAACCGCGCAAAGTGAACAACAGAACATATGGGATTAATTCCAATAGAGACTGGCCCGACCCCCAAACTCCACTTTTTCCGACACAATACCTATGTTGTAGTAAAAATAACATATAAATTTTATGATGGTATGCTCACACAAATAATATTTAAGAGAAATACAGTCGCCAGGTTTATGTCCATTCAAATAATGGACTCAAATCCCCCCCCCCTCTTCCCAGCTCACTAGCTCCTACCTCTCTGAAAAACGATTGGGTGAAAACACTACATTTTAACGTTTAGTAATAAATAATACCTCAGACTAAAGTTAGGATAATATAATTGACATTTCTGGATTCCTTGCAGGTCAGGGAATATTTTTAATGTAAACTTCATATATTTTGCACAAAAGATAAAATATTTGCTTTGTGTAAACCAAATTATTACTTTAGATCTAAAATTTGTATGTCTAATGCAAAATCCATGATGTTTATATTCAAAATGATCATCATATTGTAAGAATTCCAGCAATGTAAATTATATTCTGGGTGAGTAATTTGTATGAATTTTATGAGCTAAAACAAATATCTTCAGTTAATAAAAAGAAAAAAATATTCTTCACGACACTATCTGTCAATCAAAGTACCCCACCTTGCCTCCCCCCTCCTCACACTCACACCAGCTGGGTCGGTCGGTCCCAACCCTCCCCCCCCCCACCCCCCACCTCCCACCTTCCCTCCCTACCAGAGAAATGTTGGGTGAAAAAACTAGATTTTAACTTTTAGTAATAAATAATACCTCAGACTAAAGTTAGGATAATATAATTGACATTTCTGGATTCCTTGCAGGTCAGGGAATATTTTGAATGTAAACTTCATATATTCTGCACAAAGGATAAAATATTTTCTTTGTGTAAACCAAATTATTACATAAGATCTAAAATTTGTATGTCTAATGCAAAATCCATGATGTTTATATTCAAAATGATCATCATATTGTAAGAATTCCAGCAATGTAAATTATATTCTGGCCGGGTAATTTGTATGAATTTTATGAGCTAAATAAAAAGAAATTATACTTCACCGCGTATATGAGTAGATGCACCACGGAAAGTGAAAGTCCGGTTCTGGCAAGGTACCGCGGAAAGTGAAACCGTGTAAAGCGGGGTAATACTGTACAGTAGAATTTTCCAGATATCATATTTAACTTGATCACAATCTCACTGGTTATCTCTTCATCAGTCACCTCTCTTATAGCAGACTCAAACAGTAATAAATTTCTTCAGCCCACAAAGGCAGTCTTTTTCCCACCACACACTGTTATAACAATACTTAATTTTTCATATTAACTGTCTCTGTTTATTTCATGATCCCCAAGTTTTTATAGTCTTGAAAAATCAAACTTCCATTTTATACAGTAGAACGTCGATTTGAAGCGATCCAATTTAAGATTATTTATTTAAAGTGACACCCTCAATTAAGGACAATTAAGGACAATGAATTTAATTTAAAGCAAATCTTTCCTATTTTGGGGGAGTCAATCTGGCGCATCATATTTTAAAATTTGCGCCTAATGTTTCTCTCGGCACGCTACACTGTCCTAAGGGCAAAGCTGTACTGTACATGTAATCAGAATAATGTACAAAATGATTACTAAAATTTTTGTCTAGTGCAAACTATGGCATGCTTACATTCAAATTAATCACTGACTTATAAGAATTCCAGCAATGTAAAATTATATTCTCCCCGGTCACTTCTATGAAATTTTTTAAGCAAAAAACAAAAACTCAATCTAAAGGACATAAATAAACAATTAAATACTTCACACCTCGGTGCCAACTGTCAAACATGTCACTGTCACCCCTCCCTCCCTCCCTCCCTTCCTACCCCCCACCTTCCCAGAAAAGTTTTGGTGGTTTTCAGTAGGCTTTAAGTTTTTATCTTATACAGGTATAATATCTCAGACTAAAGTTAGGAGAATATAATTTGCATTGCTGGAATCCTTGCAAGACAGCGAATAATTTGAATATGCAGTATAGTCTGCATTTACGCGGCTTTTGTTTACACGTTTGGTCATTTACGCAATGCCTTGCCAGAATGAAATGCTTTAATTACGCGGTAAATTTGGTCATTTACGAGGGAAGCGGCGCTGGCAGGGTGCGCACAAGGTCTCCCAGTCATCAAAACATTACCGAGTTCTTCACCCGCCACCCACCACAGCCGGCCCAAGTCAGTGATAGTGATAGTGATAGTGAGGATATGGACTTTGAGGGGTTTGACAAAGAGGTCCTGCAAGCCTCTGTGGTGGATAGTGATACAATTGATACAGGTGAGGGCCAATAATCTGCCCTCTGCCTCGGAACCAACCCCCCATCCCCGTGTGCCCAGCCATCTTTTCTACTAACGTAAGTGTTAAAAACCTAATATTATTGATATTTCTCTTAATTATTAATTGTGTGTGCATACCATCATAAAATTAAGATGTTATTTTGACTACAAGGTACGTATTGTGTCGGAAAAAGTGGAGTTTGGGGGTCGGCCCAGTCTCTATTTCAATTAATCCCATATGTTCTGTTATTTCATTTACACATTTCTCGTTTTACGCGGGCCTCCACGGATTCAATTGGCCGCGTAAATGCAGACTCCACTGTAAACGTCATATATTTTGTACAAGAGATAAAATTAATCACCTGTACCACATTACAGTAGTGATTTAAGAGTAAGAGTGTATATGTACGTATATATATATATGCAATATATAGTGATTTAAGGGCGATTTAGGGGAATTTTAGGAGTGTTTCTGACTTTATGCGTTTTTGGCTTTACTTTGTATATACTTTAATGTGAGCTGGAACCAATTACCCAATATCCCATTGAAACAATGGTTTTGGTTAACGAAATTTTCGGTTAACAAACGACCCTCTGGAACGAATTGAGTTCATTAACCGAGGGACCACTGTACAGTACTCAAAATAATGCACTAAATGATTATTACAATTTTTATCTCGTGCAAACTATAGCATGTTTATATTCAAATTAATCACTATCTTATAAGAATTGCAGTAATGTAAATTATATTCTCCCCGGTCACTTCTGTGACATTTTATAAGTAAAAAACTTAAACTCAATCTAAAGGACATAAATAAACAAATTAATGCTTCACTAGACCTTCAGCGCCAACTGTCAAACATGTCACTGTCACTCCCTCCCTCCCTCCCTCCCTCCCTCCATCTTCCCAGCCAGGGTTTGGTGTTTTAGGCTTAAAGTTTTTATCGTATATAATGTCACAGACTAAAGTTAGGAGAATATAATTTGTATTGCTGGAATCCTTGCAAGACAGCGAATAATTTGAATATACAGTACAAACGTCATATATTTTGCACAAGAGATAAAAATTTTTGCTCTTTTAATAAAATTCTTAAATTAGAACTAAAATTTTTATGTCAAATGCAAGCTATAGCATGTTTATATTCAAATTAATCACTATCTTATAAGAATTCCAGCAATGATAATTATATTCTCCCTTGTTAGTTCAGTGACATTTTATAAGAGAAAAACTTAAAGTCGCTCTTAAGGACAGATGAATAAATAAGTACTATAGTGCGTTTTTTCTCAGCTGAGAAAAGATGCCCCGCCCCCTCTCCCAAGAGTTACAGCTGATTGGCTGTTGCAAACCTGTCCGATTTTGTCCTGAAGTAATGATGTATTTCTAAATGAGTTTATTCATAATTAATCGTTGGGATGACCGTTTCTGACAAGAAAGATATTTAGGTAAATTATATAAAGATACATACATTCATTATTTCAAACATAAGCACATAGGAAGTTTATGAGAAGTATTTTATACATGAATTAACTGTTAAACTCTGGTAGCAAATTTACGCTTTCGGAAGATGCATTAAATATATACTGTACTTATTTTTACCCACAATAAGGCATACTCAGACAATTTACGTATCAGTTATACTACATTATGCAAAAACAACATTTTAAAGGATCAGAATTACATTGAAATATCACATGACCGTTAGCAGAGGCGGGAAATATATGAAGTTATTCGCAGTCATACTTCTGATAAACTTCTTACGTGCTTATGTTTGAATTTATGAATGTATGTATCTTTATATAATTTAGCTAAATATCTTTCTCGTCAGAAACGGTCATCCCAACGATTATGAATAAACTCATTTATAAATACATCATTACTTCAGGACAAAATCGGACAGGTTTGCAACAGCCAATCAGCTGTAAATTTTTAGGAGGGGGCGGGGCATCTTTTCTCAGCTGGGAAAAAATGCGCTTTAGACCTTGGCATCAACTGTCAAACATATCACCTCACCTCCCTCCCTCCCCCCATCTTCCCAGCCAGTAAACAGACCATTTTGCATCCCTTAATTTTAGCTGTGTTGATTTATGAGCGTTTGTTTTAACACAATACGACAAAAAACAGTGTTTTGTTTATTCTAGGATATGGGCTGAGGTGCATCTGGGTAGACTCTCAGTCTTTTTAGTATTTTGTGTTTCTCTCAAGTACCAAACTAAATTATTCCATTGAAACAACACTTCGATTCAGTACAAATTCCGTTTAAAACGACCTCTCTTGGAAAGTTTCTCGCGTTATATCAACGTTCTACTGTAGTACAGTATACTTGATATATCATTTCTGATTGAAGGAATGGATACTTTGTAGCTGATTACCCGGTAATAAATCTCCAGATAATGAAAATAGTCCTCTATATGACAACAGCTTCTGTCCATCACATAACATTGCAAATTTTTATACTGTATTTTTTTTTGTCTATTAATATCATTATTACTGTAATACCATCCACTAGAATCCTCTTTGTGCAATGTATTTTATCTACAGCACACCTGAGACGTTGGCAAATCGCGACCGGTGTCAAGTGGGTCAGATTTCTCTCTATGATGGTCCACTCGGTCAGTTCGGTGAAGGTGGCAAGTATGGTGACCTCTTCTGTGCAGCGCTGAGGAACTATGGCATGCTATGTATTGGTCTCTACAGGTGAGTAGGCACCACCACCACCCCACCTGCACCTCACCGACTTTGTACCCACAGCTACTCCATGTATGTACAAAGGCTGGCAATGTCAGCCATTGCTACTTCACTTATGTGTGGGGAGTGGCAGAGACCAAGGCTTAGATCAGTGTATTATGCATCAATGGGATTAATTTTTCTAGTTTTGTAACAAAATTAAAAGAACCCATGAGCAATGATATTAGAGGGTTTAAGTCATGATCATGTTACTTCTACCTTTGTCACAAGAGTATTTCTCCTTCCTACCTCCTCCTTCCTCCCTGTATTTATATACAGTATTAGCTTTATGCACTTCTTCTTCACCCTTCTATTGTATTCAATATTGATTAAGAGCGGACCTCTAAATAAGAGAGCCTTTTGCATCATCAGAATATGGTTTGTTAAAATAAGCTATTGTAATGTATCACAACAGTGTGTATGCACCTGGCTTGTTAAAATCCTATCATAATTTATTCAAGCCTGCAAAAGTAGGCTTTGTAAAGTATGTAAACCTGCTTTTAAACACACGGCTTATGAGACGTTTCTGCACTTCTTGTACAGTAGCATGGCCAATGGGCAAGCTTGTAAATTGTTTGCGAGGAGCAGGGGGAACTCTTGTTTAATGAAATATCATTTTCGTTATGCTCGTGAGATATGAAATTGATTTACAGAACACTCCGTATGGTTCCTCAATCTGCCGTTGGTTTGGACTGCAGATTCCGCGACACATCAAGTTCGTGTGACGCGTCGTCCAAGCGGTATGTGATAACCAACCCACCGGATGACTTCACGCTGCTGCCCACCGACCAGGTGTTCGTCCTCATGCAGTTTGACCCAGGCCTAGAGTACAAGCCTAACCGGGGAGATATGACCAAAGAAGACAACTCCTGACTCCTCCTCTGTAGCGCCCTCACTGACGGACCCTACTCCTACATCTAAAGAGTCCAGCGCTGCACCAACACCACACCAACACCACAACACACCACCCGCTCATCAGCTGCTGCTGCCGACCGCCCACTGCTCCCAGAGTGCAGCAGCGTGCGGCAGCTGCCCCGTGCTGTGCCTCAGCCGTCCTCCCCACTACAGTTCCCCCACCTGATCTCCTCCTCTCAGTACAGATCCACACCCTTTGTAGCCGCCCCCATCTCCCATAGTGGGTTTTTGGTCTGTTGTGTTCCGGATGGTCCCAGCACAAGGAGAGGTGTTGTGCACCTCACTACACAAGCAGGTGGCCCATGTGTGCTTCATCAATCTTAGTTCATATGTGTTCATACTGTTTTGTGTATGCTCATTTCAGTTAAAGGAATGAAATAACAACACTTCATTTTGTGATTATCATCTTTGAATTGTATATATTGATGCTTGAATGAGTATTCTTTGTGTGTTATTCTCTGCTTTTGTGTGGGATCGCAGACTTTTGAGATAGGGAAATTCACAAGTGTAATAGGATGTTCCAACTATGCAAAGTTGACTCACTCACTAGTGTCCCAGGTGGTTTGGGCGTAGCTCCATTGTCAACCCTGAGTTTAGTTGCCCGTTGTAAGTCAGCCTGCACATGCCCGGCTCACAGACACATTGGCCATTGCAGCCGTACAAGTCACACTTGCAGCAAGTGCTCACGTATTCAGGGTCCTTCAAACTCCCCTGGACACTTGTCATAGACCAGCTCAAAATACAGAAGGATTTCCATTGGTGCCCAAATTGTCCTTGCAGAGAAGTGGGCACTGAGTAACTGGTCTTTTGACTTGACTGGTCCAGGTCTGTTTGAGAGTGAGGATGCTACAATAGAAAGTTAAATATTAAGCAGATCTTCTTAATGATGTATTTTCTTTAGTCATCTGTGCAAAACCTTCGATAGCAAGATAGGTTATCGATTTTGTAATTATTCCTCTTTCTCTTTTTTTGTGTTCTTATAAGGTAATTATTGTTTATCATAATGTTATATATCATTTTAGGTTATTATTTCCTCATCTAATCACTCATGATTTTGTTAACCAGAGTATCAAAATTGTGGCACAGAAGACACCCACATTTTCACAAGCACCGTATAGCCAGGGATAGTTGTTCAGTAAGATGTAGGCCCAGAAATGTATTTACCTGCGAATTGTTTAGAGAAGAGTTTGAACAAAATGTTACGTGTTATAGTTTTTTACTTAGTTGTGTAACAATAACAAAGTTTACTAAATGATGCATCAGTGTGAACAAAGTTCTTAGTCTTGCAAGTTAAAGTTGTCAAAAGTGTAAAGAAACTGCATTTAACAAATCAAAATTGTTATTGGCACCATGTCCGTTGAGTGCCAAGGTGCTGTGTTCCACAGTGCCACTGTGGCTACGTGGCCAGTACCACCACCTCCAGGAAGGCAGCAACAGTGGGGATCTAGGAGCCCCACATATTACACATGCTGCAACTCCTGCTAGAAAATTTCATATAGAGAACTGTGAGCCAGGTCATCCCAATGTAAAAATTATCAAGGTCGTGGGTGGTCATGTTTACTGGTGGCCCATGAGCGCAAGTTATACCATGTTTTCTTACATTGGATATGTCCACGAGTGTTCTACAAGTTTCTGTGCATATACAGTCTCTCCTGGGGCCTAGTCCACTGTGGCTCACTGGTGTGTGGCCACTCAGGGTCTCTTTGTGGTGGCTGCGTCCACTGGTGGCCCATCTCAGTTGGGTTTAGAAAATATTATCCCATTAGCTGAGCCACATTGACCCCTGTGATCATATCCTAGTTTGTATGGTATGCCATTCCACATTTCTGATGTTTACAATATCCTGTTTTGATCCACAGTGTGCGATGATGTATAATCCTTGTTCCTACATACAGTAACCTTGGGAACTTGGCCCATAATGGCCCTTATTATCAGTGATGAAGATCACTGATTAATGCTTGAGTGTTATTATTCACCAGAGTGTTGTTCATATCTACTCATGCATATTTTTTTGAGTCCTAATAAGGTGTGCTGCACTGAATTATCTGTGAACATTGATAGTTGCTCAGCTAAGGTGCGGGGGCTCGGCCTCCATTACCTGCTGTAGAGGAGTGAGTAGCGCGCGAGCTGACCCCAAGGACTCACTAAGCGTGGCTCTCTGGTTGCGACTGTGTTGTCATTGCCTTACAAATGCCAAGAGCTTAATAAGTTTTCATCTCTATTCAGTCCTGGCTTCTCTTCTCCTAATATCACAGACCAGTAGATGGTGCAGGGGTATGTCAGCCAACTGGCTAAAAGATGGCAAAAAGTGATCAGAAGTGATATTTTATAATTTTATTTTCCCCACAGTGTTCTAAAGCAAAATAATGTTTAAATTTAATACCTCATAAGTACATCAGTGGACTTGATTAATAAGGCAACAAGTAAAAGAGAGTGGAGCACAAGCTTTGGACATTGCTTGGAAATCCCAACAGACATCACCAGGTGACTCAGGATCGCCAGCCAACTGCCCAGACTGCCAGCCGACTGACTGCACTATGCCCTAGCTGCCTGCCTGTCTCACCCGGCAGGCTATATGGGGACGGGGTCAGGAAGAGATGGAGAGGTGATTCTTTTAAAAGTGGGCATGTGTATAGGATCCAACCTTGTTGTTTTATCATAAATCTTAAAGACACATGTGAACACTTTCGTGTGAATCCTTCTTGATTAAATCCTGACTTTGTCTCCTTACGGACCGCCAACGGTCATGCAGTAAAATGCCTAGATTGAACTATGCTGGAAAAATTTCCCACTAGATACAGAATGAAATGTGATATGTAATATAGATCCAGGTGTCATGTACTGCATGATAATCGTGCTTCTTTTGAAAATGTTTTAAGAAATCACTGTATACTATATATCCTTGTATTTCTTCTTCATATTACTGAGAGAACATTTTTTGTATATTTTATGTCCACCTGTGTTTCCCCGCCTTCTGCTCTGGCCTCATTAATGCATAATAGTGACCATATGATCTATTTTGTACCAATGGATCAACTTGTATAAATCTCATTATCCTAGCAATTAAACAAGGAAGATGAGCCTTAAAACATTTCTGCCTTGTGTACAGAATAGGTCATTTGCGTTACGTTGGGTTTTCGGTCACCAAGGGGAAGTATTTGGAATTATGCACCGTTGGATATCCGTGTACCATAATGACTCTGATAGGACAGTGATCATGAACTATATTTACCTGCTCTGTTAGGTCATTTTCTTAATTATCAGGTTTGAAAGCAAGTGATATAGGTGGTGTTTATAGCTCATGATTGCTACTCTTATCAATTTTCATACTTCTGCGTTCTGAATCAGAGTCGTAATTCGACTGGTGTCTCTTACCTTGGCGTCTGATCTGTTTCAAGCTCAGACCTGTTAACCTGATTGCTCTATTTTGAGCTCCACAGTCTTACTTGGGCTCTGCTCTGCAAACCCGCCTTACTGAGTCATATTTTGTTGCAGAAGCAATAAGGCAAAATAAAAGTTAAAAGTTTTCAAGATTGCTTGTTATACAAACTGGCCATAGTTATTATACAGAAATCTAATTGCAACATGAATTTCAGATTTTCTAAGCTGCTGTATTTGTGATAAATGTTATAAATTAGAGGAACTTCGTCTGGGGTTTAGGATGCAAATCTGCATGTGCTATATCTCTTTTTTTAAGAAAATATACCTTAAAATCTGAAACCTTATATAGTAGGCTTTAAGATTTGGTGGAAGAACCTTATCAGATTATTAAAATGTGAATATAGTAAATAAAAGGGTTAAGTGGGGTAGATTTTTTAAGAAAGATTTACAACCCAGACCTGAGAGATGGTTCCTCTAGTTACATGCTACCATCCAGTGACAAGGGCCATTATGTTGTCACTGACTTGTGACGCACAGTAATTGTTGCTCTTGTACCAGAAGGGATTGGTTGTTTCAGTACTGGAAAAATATCAATCAGATGATCAGATAGCTGGTATGTTTGTTTTGATAGTCAAATGATGTTTAAAATGTTTAGCCTTATTGTGGGTGTGCCTGTTTCCTTAGGCCACCACAGTGGACTCATGGAGTGGACAAGGTTAAAATTGTCAGCATAATATCAAAATGCATTCAATGAAGAATAGATTAGACCAATACAACATTACTAAGTTGAGATTGGTGTCATGTTATCCTTATGGTCTGCATTTTTTTATTTTTAAAGATCTTTAATTGCCAGTTTTAGCCTGGGCCATGATCATTGTTGCTTGCCAATATCTGGTGTCCTGAAGCCATGCCGACAAACCCATACCACATCCACCAAAAACCCTAACCTGTACAAAATTATGAAAACTTTTTTATATTATTAGAAATATTTAAAAGAAAGTATCATAAAAAAGTTACATGGGCCGGGTTTGTATAGGAATATATACACTGCATAATGCTGAATTAGATATAAGTTATTTGAGCCATCTGGGTTAGTACTACAATATTGTAATGGTCAAAAACTATTAAAAGTTTCAGTTGTGATTTATATGCTCATATTTATCATAATATTATTGTATTAATATGAAATTAATTAAGGATAATGGACAATATGCACTTTATAAAAAGTTAATGGTGTCCTATTTGTTGTTGTAAGAAATAAATTGTTTAGTAATAAGTATATAAATTATTTACTATTCTGTCTACATATAACAGGGGTTACTCACACTTGTTTCAACCACAGAAATTTGTCACAAACATTAAATTATTCAAAAAACATTTTGATTTTAGTTTAGGATAAAATATCATGTAAATTTATGTTAAAAAATTGGTAGGAATATTTGTAAAAAAATAATAATAATAATAAATACCATTAATGAGTATGGGTTTAGTAAGGTGATGGATGGGACATCAGATTTTGGAAATGTTGTGTTAATGTTTGTTTAATGTAAGGATTACACTACTGGTTCAGAACTGTTTTTATTTGAATATTTGAACAGCAATAGAATAAATGCACCTCTGTTGCTCTGGCTTTCACCATTACCTTATTGCATCTATACCAGTACTAAGTATCAATATTAACTCAATAATTCCTTCAGTAAACCATGGATCTACACAACATTTATCTACATGATTTCTACAAGTATGTCATGTACTTCTAGACAAAGAAATTGAAGTATACAAGTTCTGTTCTATCTAACATGAGTTGTGGTAGTATAAACTACAGGAGATACTTCACTCCTTACTCCTGCAAATGCATTGGCTGGAAACTCAGTTCATGAATGCGACTAAACTGTGACCAACAGGAGAAACGACCAGCAACCAGACAGGAAGACTCATCCAAAACTTGTACAAAGTACATGTAAAGTAAGTCAGTCTGACTGTTAATAGGTTATTTCGTTGTACAAGCAGAAAATCATTTAATTTATTAGCATACAATGTCGAAATACTGTAATATTATTTGTATCAAGAGAAAAGTATCGTGTACTATATCTACAATATTTGCATTATACTGTATAATAAAATATTGTATTATAGTACAGGTTGTACCTCTCTAGTCCGGCATTCTGTGGTCCGGAAACTCCCGTGGTCCGGAACGATTTTAGTTTGTCCAATAGGTAGATTGGCAGCTTTTTTTTTATCTTTTTTTTTATCTTTATTATTATTATTATTACAGGAGTATTAAATTTTTGCCCCTCAGGCCCCAATGTGGGTCAGTGACCTATGCCCAGGTGGGCTAATCCCCATAAAAAAACAAAACAACAAAGCTGCGGGAAATTAAGGTTTGTTTACATCCGGCAGTTCGGCTGTTCTCTCTCTCTCTGCTTGTCTATACAGAGTACAACATTTAACCCTTCAATATATATGAGCAGTAAATAAGTGTTGCTTTCATATTCTTATGTAGAGTAATGACGATATGTTTTCACATGTGCGCACTTACATACGCGCAGTCTCACTTTTTTTTTTACCATTAATGGTTAGCTACTTATATTGTTCCATTTATTAACATTAAATAACATTACAGGTACTTCAAACAACCATATTAATTTTTTTACATTAATTTTACTACAGCTACAATCAGGGTCTTATTTTCTTCAGTTTTATATGTAGAACCAATCAGTCACTGGTTTTGTAAGCTTTAACATAAACAATGCCGGCAGCCGTCTCGTCTCATCGTGTGTTTTAATATTCCACGTATTATTAATAAATTGTATTGTTAATTTTGCACACACAAACATTAATTCAATAAAAACAAATTCAGAAACATTAATTAGAATATATATGAACAGTAAATAAGTGTTGCTTTCATATTCTTATGTAAAGTAATGACGATATGTTTTCACGTGTGCGCACTTACACACGCGATCTCTTTTTTCTTTACCATTATCGTTAGCTACTTCTATTGTTCCATTTATTAACATTAAATAACATTACTTAAAACAACCATATTAATTTTACTACAGCTACAACCAAGGTCTTGTTTTCTTCAGTTTTATATGTAGAACCAGTCAGTTACTGGTTTTGTAATCAACGAAAACAATGCTGCTTCATTTCCGCGTGTGTTTTAATGTTCTACGTATTATTAATGAATTGTATTGCTCATTTTGCACACATATACATTAATTCAATAAAAAAGACATTCAGTTATAAACAATAATGAATCTTTTGTACATAAGAGAAATGACGCTGTTTACACGACTATGCACGTTGGCGGGCCGTTCAAACCCGTCGAAATTCAAGTTTCCGCCGTCAAAATTTTTATTTATTTTTTTTTGTGTGTGTTCCAATAAAATACGTTGAATTAAAAAATCGCGAAATTTGAGAAGCTACTATACGACATTTAACCCTTCAATATGTCTTCAAAGAGACCATGATGCAGAGAAAGTGGTGCTAGTGCTTCCAAGCATAAGCACAAGTCACTATCTATCCAGGAAAAGGGTGAATTTCCATGGTCTGGCAATTTCCATGGTCCGGCATCGGTCAGGTCCCAAGGTTGCCGGACTAGAGAGGTACAACCTGTAGTTGATGAATACCTTTTGGTACTGTGAGCCAGGTGGCAAGTCCTGGCATACCATGTCAAGGGTTTTTCATTACTCTCACACAGATAATAGCACCTGAGTGGAATGATATAATATGTCTGTCTTAAGCTTGGTTCTTGTCACCCCTCTAAAATGCATACCGCTATTCCACAAAAGTATTCAGTATTAAGATACTACATAATCTCTCGCAATCTTGGTTCATTATGGCTGTACAACATATGTTTCAGCAAGTTTTTTGTACTGTTATTTTGAAATAAGATATGAAACAAGTCATAACATTCATGAAAATTTTCAGTTTTGTCTGTGCTGACTACCGTACTATAATAAAATGGTACACTCCAAGTTCTAACAACTTAATGCAATATTATTTTGACATAGTGGATGGAAAATATCATGATTCATTATTTACCATCTTGTGTGTCGAATTACTGTATGTGTATTACTATGTATAATATTTAGAAGCATACAGTATTTTTTGTTTAAAAATACTGTAGCTAATACTTTTTTTACACCATTTACTCAGCCGTGTAAAATCCCCTTTTGTTTTAAAACCGAGGTGACTAGGGGTGTGCAGTACTGTTTTTACCATTAAAGCTAAGAGTTATAACCCAGACTGACCACTCACTATTGGCAGTTGGCACAAATTTTACCCATTCAATGCAGACATGCCTCTAACAATTGACTTCAGATGTGCCATTTGTGGAATGAAAATACAGTATGTTATGTGTAAAAAGTGTTGCACTGTGGATACACCTGAAATTCAGAACAGCCACATTGAATGGGTTAAATAATGAATACAACTTTTCTGTTGCAAATTTAGCCTATAGAAAGATGTCTGGGAAGCAGAGGTTAGCTATCAAAAGCTAAGGGCTAAGCAAGTCTTAGGTAAGACCTTTTAGCCTCTAGAGGCTAGCTGTTGCATCAAATCATCCAATTTGAGGGGATAGTGTGATGGAGAGAGAGGGATAATTGGTATATCCAAATGGATTTGCAAATAGACCCTGGCTAACATTTCAGGGGATTACCCCCACCCAGAATGGACTCCTGACTAAAGGCTATACAGGGCTGCCTCACTTATTGCAAAGGTTACGGGCATGAAACTCGTTGCGAATATCGAAAATGCGAATAGCGGAGTAATTTCTCCCATAAGAAATAATGTAAATAGGGGGGGGGGGGATACGGGCATCACGGTGGTCACCGTCAGATTTTAACACTTGTCTTACTCAATTACTCAATACATATACAACAAAATAAATAGAAACAAGGGCATAATATAAAATAAACATCAATAACAAACACTTTGAGTTTATTAGGCATACAGTATAGTCTGGGTTTACGCGGCTAATTCAACCCGTGGAGGTCCGCGTATAACGCGTAAACAAAATAACAGAACATATGGGATTAATTGAAATAGAGACTGGGCCGACCAACAGATTACCCTTTTTCCGACACAATACCAACGTTGTAGTAAAAATAACATCTTAATTTTATGATGGTATGCACACACAATTAATATTTAAGAGAAATATCAATAATATTAGGTTTTTTAACACTTACGTTAATAGAAGAGATGGCTGGGCACACGGGGATGCGGAGTTGGTTCCGAGGCAGAGGGCAGATTATTGGCCCTCACCTGTATCACTTGTATCACCTGTATCACTATCCACCACAGAGGCTAGCAGGGCCTCCTTGTCAAACCCCTCAAAGTCCATATCCTCACTATCACTATCACTGACTTGGGCTGGCTGTGGTGGGTGGCAGGCACGAGGGAGTATACGCGGAGACAGGAGACAATGGGACTGATGCAGTCAAGGTCATCGACTCATCGCCCCTGGTGGCAGGGCAAGCAATGTTAAATAGACCAATCACAGCTCGCGGCGGAGGGGGTGCGTGGGTGGTAAGGATACGTGGCCCAATCACTGTCCGCGACGTCATCGGCACAAGTCTGACGTCAGCGACCAGCAGCTTGCCCGCCGCTTGCCGCGTAAATTAAGGAATGTACCGTGTAACAAATAATTGGCGCGTCTGGACAGGTGCCGCGTAAATGGCCAAACGCGTATAAAATATCCAGACTATACTGTATGTTGTGTTGTCAAAGTAAGAGAAACAATTGGGACCCTGTAATTGTGTGTAAATGAGGCAGAAAGTCAGACCTGGGAATTGGTCACAATTTTTGTGATACCATATAGCAGCAGTTGTTCCCTTGGTAAAGCTACAATGTTTCTGTAGTCGGCAAGCAGCTCTAAGAGCCTAGTCCTGCCTTGAGTATGATCAATCACTCTAACATGTGGTGATATTTGATCTATCCTCTCTGCCTAGTTTGTTCAGGTGGAGAAAAAATACTACCAATTGGGAATTGTGTAGACTGTGGTACAACATTGTTATGGTAAACTAGAAAATCTCACAAATAACATCCCTCATTGTTGATTCACACGATAAACCTTTAACCTTGCACGTTTCCGGTTGACACACTACATCAGTCCCCGTGTACATGTCAGGTTAAACAACAGTGGCTATAGTGATTTCCTCATTCTGATAGTGGAGAGTACCCGTTAACACTGCAGGTACAGTCTTCCAATTTTTTTTGCTATAATCACGCTGGGAAAGTGAGCCTGTGAGGTCTTGTGCTCGCTTTGACTCGTTATCCGCCTTCCTCCTAATGGTCATGGTGGATAACACTTTCAACCTTGCGGATAGCAACGGTGCAGAATTACGCATAGCATTGTAGGAAACACCATTAAATGTAATAGAATTATTACATGGACGAACATCTATAAAATTTGTTCTAAGTGTTGGTAGACCTATCAACCCGTCAGCTGGTAAATTAAATTGCTGGACTACATAAAAATCTGCACAAAAGGAAATACCACGTCTAGAAAATCGTAGTGGTAAAGTTACCATCCCTGCAATATTCAGCTGCGTCCCAGAAACTCCTTCGAGATCGGTGTCAGTAGGTCAAAATTAAAAATCTCGGTGAGGGAATCTACGTTGTAGCACTTGATAGGATGGCAAAGCTAATACATTTGCGCACGCACCCATATCAATACCTAGAGCCAACCTGATAGACCCAACTCTCGCCGCAATGGACAACACTTTCGCTTTGTTGAGCGCCGCTATTAAAGAGGCTGCCACAGAAGTGCTGTTAGGCATTGGTACTGATGCACCTATCCTTCTTCATTCTGGCACCAGCGCTGGTCTTCC
The DNA here is from genome assembly GCF_018991925.1 of Homarus americanus. Taxonomy (NCBI): domain Eukaryota; kingdom Metazoa; phylum Arthropoda; class Malacostraca; order Decapoda; family Nephropidae; genus Homarus; species Homarus americanus. Next base: position 4,195,286 of record NW_024757794.1, read on the forward strand.
CCCGACTTCTTGTAATGATAACGATGCACTGTACGCTGCTGTGTTACCTGGGGTGATCCTGCGTCTACACTCCTAGCTCTTTGCATCTCGGCACAGTCATCTGTATTGTGAAAGTCAGACTGATGGTACCCACACCACATAACAGTTTTATGGCCTGTCACAGACGTAGTCTTTACAGCCGCTGTATACGTTTTGGGTGGTCCATGTCTTTGCCTTTGGCTGGTGGTTGGATGCCTCTTTTCTTTAATCTTGACACCACCACTCTAGAGCTGGTAACATATGTCCACTGTATGACCTTTCTTCTTACAATGGGTACATACTAAAATTTGTCTAGGTTTGTTACCTGGGTTGTTAGGAACTCGTTGTTGCATTGGTGCTACAGGCTTAGTTGTCCTAGCTGGTGGAGTACAAGCTGACTTGGGAGCAAGTTTATTTGCGTAATCTATGATCAAATCAGTTGGTGTATACTCATTATCCTGTGCACGACAATATATAGGATCGCGAACTGCCACAAGAAAACTAATTACATAGTTCAATTAAGTTCTCAACATTTTCTTAAGACATTTTGCCATCATCATCATACCAGGGCGATCCACCAAAATTATCACGCATGTTCTGACAGACATCACTAGCAATGGCAACACTCTTCATCGGAGTTTTTGTGCAAACCACACCTGTCAAACGGTCAAGCCACCTAAACAACCAATGTAAATGTCCTTGCTGTGTACCAGACTCAAAAATACCAATTACAGCCTTTTTTAAATATTCATACCTCGGGTCAGCAAGACCACTGGCGTCTAAATGTTAACTTGCAAAACTACCTTATGGGATATGAGAGCGAACAAATGACTCATGGTATCCTCGCATGCTCTTAGAAATGTAGTTACCCGGTATTCATCTTCCCCTGTAAAATCGCGGACTAGATCGCCACGCGGTAACATCTGAATAACGTTAGAGGGGTTAGTAGACATGCCGGTGTTAGAAGTAGCCATGCTATTTAACTTACTCCTAACTGAGGGATCTTTTAATAGAGGAGGAAATAAAAAGTTTTCTGACACACTGTCTTTCTGTGGAGGAGAAAAGAGAACCTGCCTGGAATCAGGCGACGTATTATACCTCTTACCTGACCTTAGGGTTCGACGGTTTAAATCGTCAAATGATTGGTCTATAAACTCTTCACTACTCTTGACAGAAGTGTCTAGCTTTGATTATGCCTGTGTTTTGTGCGCATCTACTGAATCTATTTGTTCAGTAGTGACATTCACCTCATCAGCAATATCTGAATCGCTAGTAGAATGCTCCCCTAATTTAGTAATGTCCCAAGACGATGACTTAGAAAGACTGTCCATTAATATGTAAATGGATCACATCAAAAGTTATATTATAAGAAAAAAAATAATCTTGCCTTTCATTTACAGTAAGTAACTTTACTAGTAAAAATGAAGAAATTATCAATAAGTGAATAAGAGAAAAAATAATACTGGACTTTAATTACTTCAGTATCTATATATATTCATATAAAAAGTAAGCAAGACAATTATTAAATTAACATACCCTTCACGATGTTTATCTGTGTGGAGATATGCTGTCAAATATATTACTGTGGGTATATATATATATAATGTATATCTAAAAATACTTATAAATGTAGTCTTGAGTCGACGTATAATACGGGAGCCGTCAGACGCAGCCGTCCCTCCCACTGTCACAGCTGACTCGGGGTCGCGGTGAGTAGGTCAATGTCCTTCGTGTTGATAATAGATCAGGTGATGTCTCCGTTGCTTAGCAACTGATTGATGCTTCAAGATGGCGACTGGTGAGTCCACTTCAACTACTGGGAGTCCACTATCCACCAAAATGACTGACCAAGGATTGCGTGGTTGCTGGGTTCTCTGGGCACGTCCACCACAGGTGAGAGTCAGGGGTTCTTCTGTGTCCCAAACCTCTTGTAGCCCTGTATTTATCAGACTCGCTGGGGACACACACCTGCAGTCATGAACAGCCAAAACATTCTGTTTAAACAACTTGGTGTAAGGTGGTAGTTACACAGATTCTGACCAGGATAAAGCTGAGGCATTGAACAGCTTCTTTTCCTCAGTGTTCACAAGAGAGGATGCGATTAACCTTCCTGCGTTTGAGGACAGACGGTTCGACACAGCACTGACCTACATTGTGTTCACAAAAGAGGGTATTAGAAATAAACTGTCAAAGCTAAAGGTCCATAAGAGTCCCGGCTCTGACATTGTGCATCCTAGAGTGCTAGAGAGTTGTGCAATGAGCTTGCTGAGCCCCTGAAATTCCTGTTTTGTAAATGCCTGGATGAACAAAAGGTCCCCAGTGAATGGAAAGTGGCTTATGCGAGTCCTATCTTCAAGAAAGGCGATCGTCACTCCACGAACAACTATAGACTGGTGGGCCTGACCAGCATAATATGTAAAGTACTTGAGAGTATTATCAGAGATGCCGCAATGGAACATCTACTATGAAACAACCTTGTAAAGGATTGCCAACATGGTTTTATGCCGGGGCACTCCTGCTTAACACAATTGCTCAAAGTATTGGATATTTGGACCCATATTCTGGAACGGGGTGGTAATATCGACAATATTTACCTAGATTTTGCCAAGGCTTTCGACAGTGTACCCCACGAAAGGCTGAAAATCAAACTGGAAGGGTACGAAATTCGGGGAAAAGTCCTAACATGGATAGAAGACTTTCTACATGACCGCAAGCAGTGTGTGGTGATTAATGGTACGAAATCACCATCCATACCTGTCACAAGCTGGGTACCACAGGGCAGCGTATTGGGCTCGCTGTTGTTTGTTTGTTTCATAAATAACATGGCTGACGTTGTACACTCCTCTATACAAATGTTTGCCGATGACGCCAAGTTATTTCGGGATATCAAGAACCAAGCGGACTGTGAAGAACTGCAGAAGGACCTCTGTGGGCTCCAAGAATGGTCGAAGAAATGGCTGCTGAGATTCAATGTCACGAAGTGTAAGAGGATGCACCTGGGGCGTACCAACGGTAAGGAGGCGTATCATATGTCCCAACAGGATGAAGAAACTGCACTATTTGAGACTGACTGTGAGCAGGGCCTAGGTGTGTATGTTGACAATGAGCTGAAGTTCTCGGGCCATTGCGAAAAGAATGTAAATCAGGCAAATGAAATATTGGGTCTTATAAGAAGGTCGTTCAGATATCTAAACGGTCCGTTCTTCGTAACTATCTTCAAGAGTGAAGTACTTCCCCATCTGCAGTACTATCACCCCGTCTGGTCCCCGAGATATGCTAGGGACTGTCAGTTGGTTGAAAATGTTCAAAGGAGGGCCACCAGACTGGTGCCTACACTTCAACACCTCAGCTACCCTGAGAGATTGGAGCGCCTGAACTTGCCTAGCTTATATTACAGACGGGCAAGGGGTGACCTAATTGAGGTGTATAAGCATCTCAAGGGGCACTACTCAGTCGAGTGTCCTTACTTGGAGCTGGCAGACGCTCGCCCCACAAGGGATCACAGCTCAAGATTGAAGAAGCCGCAAGTCCAGAAAACTGTGAGGGCAAACTTTTTCAGAGTGAGAGTTGTGAACTCTTGGAACAATCTACCAGAGAGTGTTGTGACGGCACCGAGTGTGATCTCTTTCAAGACAAGACTTGACCAACACTGGAGCAGGTTCAGGTACATTCATGAGCCGGTGCATGCCCAGTATTTGCCAACAGTGCGTAACAGAGGCGTGACCGATCGCCCAAGCGGCTATCGAGCCTATCAGTGGTGAAGAGGATAGTAGTAAATGAGAGCATACTGTGTGTGTGTGTGTTTCTGCCTATGTCTATCTATGAGTGTGTAACCATTCTAGCAGAAGGAGTAAAGCCATAAACCTGTCCCTGGAGGAACAAGCAAGTCTCCTGGTCTACCTTAGAAAAAATGTGATCCATTAAGCCTCCTAAATTGGGTTACCAGCAAACCTATCCTCCTGCATAGAATTTAACAAACTGTGAGAAGAATTGTCCCAAAATACTTTAAAACGGCTGCAGGAGTAACTAACCCAAGTTAAGGGAGGCAACCCCCAAGTGTGGGACTATCACATCCCAAGAGGCCAGATCAATACCCAGAAAGGAACGAGTGAGTGCTCTTCATACTGAGGACTTCCTACTGTATTGTTCATCTTAAGCTCCTCCTTAGGCACTCACCTTGACCCACGGATCCCTCTGTGCTGGAGTAGCCCTTCATTATATGGCCCCTGTCCACATTGCTTATAGATGTTTCTATAGCAACATGCAGTTAGACCAACATGGCTTGGCCATGCCCTCACCTGTGGGGTCTCTGGGGATGGCAAGGCTTTCGACAGTGTAGCCTACCCCACAAAAGACTGAAAATCAAACTAGAAGAGTTGTAGTGTACATCATTGAATCCACACTCCTAAACATTTGACCGTGTATTCTTTTAATGTCTTGTGTTTGAGCTGCATTGCACGATTCTTAATATGAAAATTAAATTTCATAAGGCAGGATTCTATAATAAGTAGGATACCGGATTATCAAAGTCAAGCTAACAGGCTGATCAGTGGCGAACTCACGGAAACCACAGCCTCTGCAGGTAACTAACTAGAAAATATTGTAAAGACAAAAACAACGTTCAAAATGGCATTACAGTTTCTTTGAGAGTTCATCTTAATAAGATACCTTCACTTGGCACCAGTAACAATTATGGGGCAAAATAATCGTGTTGAATTTTTGCGATTACAGAGTAGTTCAGACTATTTAGCGTCTTCTCGAACGTAAGAATTTTAGAAGTAATTATGGCGCTATTTAATAATAATAATAATAATAATAATAATAATTAACGGTTTATTGAAAAAGTTCTGCAGCCCGAAGGCTGAAAATATACATTGGGCATAAATGACTTATTACATACATTGGTGGTTTAACAAAAGCCTTCATTAGAGAAAGGTAAAGGAACATACAGTGAACATACAGATTAATGTAGGTGTTGAACAGCAAAAACGTAGTGTAGTAACTCCCTCCCAGATGGTGTTAGGAGGGACCTCACGTGGTGTAGTAGTTCCCTCACAGATGGTGTTATGAGGGGCCTCACGTGGTGTAGTAATTCCCTCACAGATGGTGTTATGAGGGGCCTCACGTGGTGTAATAATTCCCTCACAGATGGTGTTATGAGGGGCCTCACGTGGTGTAGTAATTCCCTCAGATGATGTTATGAGGGCTCACGTGTGTAGTAATTCCCTCACAGATGGTGTTATGAGGGGCCTCACGTGGTGTAGTAATTCCCTCTCAGGATGGTGTTATGAGGGGCCTCACGTGGTGTAGTAATTCCCTCACAGATGGTGTTATGAGGGGCCTCACGTGGTGTAGTAACTCCTTCACATATGGTGTTATGAGGGGCCTCACGTGGTGTAGTAATTCCCTCACAGATGGTGTTATATGAGTGAGGTGTGGTTCCAGGCCTTCCTATCGTAGACGGATTAACACATCGCTGGTAGTTGGGTCTCACGGGCCGTTATCACTGGGTACCTGGGACCTCACTGTGTGAAAGGTCAACTTGGGTACCACTGTTACTGTTGAGTTGTTCTCACTGACTTAAGCACTGTTCACCACTGTTCACCTCTGTTTAACACTGGTTCCATTTCTTTCCTAAATGAAATAGTAACTTCTGGCGTGAACTTGTTGATATTCCGGTGGGGAGGAGGGTTCAGGGGAGGGAGTTGGTATGGGCCAACATAACAGTTGACCTGGCTGCTCCGAGAGGAGCGCCAGGTACGTCAGTGTGTGTTCCTTCTCCCAAAATACTGTTAAATTATAGTGTACTGTTCACTTATGAAGCCATATAAAAGTTTTTGCAACTAGGACTACCAAGGTAAGGTACAAGATTTTAAGATTATAACTAAATAAGACCAGTGTTGGGTAAAGTTAAGGTTTATGGGAACATCCTAGTAGACCTACCAGTGTAGGACAAAACCCCCTTGGACATAACCCCCAGGACAAACCCCCTCAAATAAAGTGCAAATTAGGATAAAACCCCCTTATTTAGAGTAAAAAATATAGGACAAAAGCCCCCATTTTTTTCTATTTTCAGACTTTAGTCCATGTTAATTTTAAAGAGGGCGTCTTTTAAAAAAAAAGTTTGAATAATAAATAATTAAAATTTAAATAATTTTTAATAATGAAGCAATCCTAAATATATACTTAATCACTGTTTTGTCTACTTGATTAATCCTTCAACGGGTGACCACTGCGTCAGGTCACCATTTAGTGGTCATGTGATCTATCCTGGTATCTTAGCAGCCTGTCAGGGATTAAATCACAATTAACCTCAGGTCATTTCTGGGTAGGTCAAGTCAAGTGTGTATATAAAGCTGCCACATCTAATCTGAAGCATCATTTTGGGTCGCTATCACGTGATCTAAACTGTCTGGTGGCAGTATACTGTTTGTGTGAGCTTTGTAGTGTTTTTAAAAATTGGATATACTCTCTGAGTGACCCGGAAAATGAGTCTCTTCAACCACCATACCACCATAGAGATCATCAAGAACAATAAAGGAGGTTCCAAACTGTGTGCAGAAGACTAAGTATACACCAAGAAGAGTTCCAACAGTACACGATATGTGCAGGTCTGCCTCTGTTGGTCAAAGCAGCTGTCCTTATGGTGATCTTCACCTGTTTAAAATTATTGAAATGGACTTAAAGTTTCAAAATACAGTAGAAAAAAATGGGGGTTTTTGTCCTATAATTTACTTTAAATAAGGGGTTTTGTTCGGACCCCTAGACCTACAGACCTTGACAAATCAAGAAACAACCCGGCTATCTCTTGGCTTTGGTTAGGTTATATTTGCTCGTTAAACCTAAAATATCTTCTTGGGGTAATTAATTATTCATGACTTTACAACCGCTGATTTTTCATAGAAAACGGATTAAAAATCCCGCAATTACACTGTTTTATAGTGGACACTGTCGTAGTTATGGAAAATGTGTTAAAAAGTCGTTATTTCTAAATTAAACCTAACCTAACCTTAATTGACAAGAAAAACAAGCGGCAGAGGTGTTGTTAGAAGACCTCACCAACCTAATCAAAGAAACCTACCTAACTTCCTAGCCGTGAGGCTCAATCCTCCGGATCCCCCGGCACATTAAACATAAAGAACTTACTATTATGTGGTGTAATTTTACGTTTTTTGGTGAGTGACCTTCGATCGATCGATCGATGGATGAAGTAAAGTATGAAGAAATCTTGATGCAGGTGCGTAGATTGGTGGTGCGGGAACTGGACTTGAAGAATAATGGTGGAATTTGGAGGGACTTGGGGTTGGTGGATAGTGCAGAAGAAAAGCGAGGAAATTGGAAAATAGTAGTAGAATGCTAGGTCTTGGGGCTCAACCCAAGTGCTTCTGTTTTCTCATGTTTGTGTTTCAGCTAATTTTCGTCTTAGGTATTATATTTATGTCAGGTGTTTGTATGTTTAGCAAATATTGCAATTTTATGCCTTACATTTTCGGGTCCTATGCCCTAGCCAATGGTGAGGAGTCTAGGGCAGGTACTTGTGTTTCTGCCAAGAACATCCTATCTTTTTATGATCTAATGTTGTAAGTGGTAGGGCTGCCAAGGTTGTCACTGGGGTAACGTTGCATCTTTTAGTAGAGTGGAGTTGGTGTGGATTCTAGGGCTCTTTTACTTTTAGGGAACCACGAGTGACCTTCACGGGGGGGGGGGGTAGTATTGGGGATTACTGGCCACTTCGCCGTTAGGCTATTTCGGCCGAAGCTGATTGGTTGTAGACTAATTTTCTTTGGACTTCTTCCTTTTCTTGTTTCTTCTTTTGCTTTTCAATTTCCATTCTTCTTCCTGGTCTTCTTCTGGAATATTCTCATACACTTCTATAAACGGCGTTAAAGATAGTGTAATGAAATCGGGTTTAATTTTGGCTTCTTTTTCCGTGGTCTTCTTGGGGTCTTGATTTTTGTGGTTTTGTTCTGGTCTTGATTGGTCTTTTCTTCATTTTTCACTACAAGGAGAGCCTCCTTGTAGCTCAGTCTTTCCTTAGTTCGCAGCTTGGCCACCCTGCACTCCTCTCTCCACTTGGGACACTCCCGGTCGGAGGAGGAGTGAGGGCTACCACAAGCTGCGCACTTCTTGGCGGCCGCCGAGCAGTTGGTGTCCTGGTGCCCGGGTGTCCCGCAGCTGGAGCACACCTCCCGAGCACGACACTTCCGCGCCAGATGGCCGTACCTCTGGCATTTGTAGCAACGAGTAGGCCTTCGCTGATACGGTCTTATTGGGATCTTCTTCCATCCCAGCAAAACGGTGCTAGGTAGTTTCTTTGGGTAGCCAACCAGGGCAGCTGTACTGGTCAGCTTCCGAACTATTGAGAGCTGGTCTCCTATCAGCTCGGCCAGTTCTTCTTTTTCCAGATGTTCGATTTCTGTGTGGGAGATGACTCCCAAAACCAAGTTGTCTTCAATGCAGGCTTCAACTAGGATCTGGATCCCATTGATTTCTCTTATGTTTTCTAATTGCTGGGCCTCTCCCCATTCCGCGAAGGTGACGATAAGGTCACCGCTGTCTCTGCGGACGACCCTGTCACCCCCGTGATTCCCGAGGAGTCAAAAAACTTCCTCAGGACAAGGAGGTTGAGTTGCTTGTGCGAAGGGCGCTTGACTGGATACAGTCTAACGACCTTCACCTGGTTGCAGGTGAACATTGTCACGTGGTACCTCGGGAGCAGAGAGAACCTACCTCGCCGAGGTTCAGTTCTCGATCCACACTTCACGGCGAGGCTGGGGGTATTTATACGATTCTGCCGGATCAGGTTGAGAGATCTGAAGTGAGCGGCACTGCTGATTGGCTGAAGTGAAGCCGGTAACTGATCAATCACGGCGCAGTCCGAAAGAAAGGCCGGTCTGTGGAACTCGCCGCTGGTTAGCTGGTAAGCAGTCGGTAAGTAACCAATCAACAGTTGTAGGGGAGATTATCCACTACAAACCGACCCGCTCAGTCTGTGCGTACTTCACATCCACTAAAAACGGAACCTCTCCATCATCTTACAAACACAGGAGGTCAGGCTAATGGGTCGATATTTCCCAGGATCTCCCGGCTTAGGGGTGGGGATAATAGTGGCATTTTTCCAGTTAGACGGGAGAACCCCATGTTCATAAGACATATTGTAGAGAGCGAGCAAGGGGCCGTTAAGAATATGAGTACAGGCGTTGAGGACGGAGTAGGTTATCTGATCATCCCCAGGAGAGGTGTCTTTTTCCAGAGCGACAAGCACTGTCAAGCTCGAACTGTGTGATGGGGTGATCAGTGAGGGCAGGGGAGGTAAGAACAACACTGCCTCCTGCATCGGATCTGGAAGTGCTTCAGGGGAGGAAGCTCGTGCCCAGTCCTCCGTTAAAGAGCAGGCAAGGGAGGCGGGGTCAGGGTGGGGAGGAGGCCTCCGTCGAGTACCCCGTATAGCATTAATCTGATTCCAGACATAGGAGGGTGACGACTGGAACGATAGAGACTACATGAAGTCCGCCAATCCGCCTCACGAATCCGGCGACTTTCCTGAGTTGCAAAGGAGCACCAGTTTTTTAAGTCTTCCCAGTCCTCTGGAGAGCGAGACCTCCGTAGGGCAGATTGGAGATCACGGGTTACCTGCCGGAGATGTCTCATGGCTGGGGTGCTATACCAGTAGTTGGTGGTACTTCTGGGGTGACGGTGTCATGATCGTAATGACGGCTAGCCTGCATCTACCGAGACCTTGTAACCCTTTTTTCACCTTTGAATATCAGAGACCCTGATAATCATAGTGAAATTGTTGTAGGGAGGTTAACTATAGAATCAGTTAATTTTCCTGAAGGGAACATTTAGACCAGCTTCTTCGTGTTTGTAGTGGGGCCCTGCGTGTTGAGACTTGCTCACCAGGATTGCCATCCAAGACCTTTTGTGATCAATTTAATTCTTGCCTTTGATAGCTCTGTCAGAGCATTGTTTCTAAAGAGAATATTAGGGAATGAAACTGAGTTCGTAGTCTCAGTTTCAAACGTCAGAGTGTACAGTAATTTAATACAAAGAAATGGTTGAGTAGGTGGAATCTGTGACCTGGCGTGGGTGAGAGGGTGGCGGTTGCTTTTCAAACCGTCAGTGAGCCGCCACGATCCTCACCCCACAGGTATGTCGTTCCACCTTCTCCGTGTTGTACTCGCCATTTTAAGTGATTTGATCTAATTAATAGTTTGATTGTGCAAGTGTTATAGTGACTTAGTTGATGTGCTTTGAGTTAAGTATTTTTACGTCCTCAACGTCCCTTTGAAACGTTGTTGTTCGTTATCAACCGTCAGTAAGTCGCCACGATCCTCACCCCACAGGTCCCGTCAGAGCCTAGGCTGTCTGTAGCGTGAATGACGCATCCACTAGTCTGGGGAGATGTCTGAAGACCAGTAGAATCGGTTATCTCCATGAATCCCGAGCGTCAGAAGCCCCCACTACCACCTATGAGCCCCATAGCTGGCCAGCCTTCCCCTAACGCTCTCCCCACGTGGTGACACCGGATCATCAGGCCCCACAAAAAACTAACAGCCCCCATCATTGGTGGATGAGTCCATGGCTCAATAGGGCTCCTTGGTGGTTGTGTTATTCCACCGGAATTATCAGAGTTTGTTGGAAGGTGCCACGTGGTGGGAACTCTACCATGTACCCCGCTTGAGTTACCCCTGGGGCTGTTGAGTGTTGTACTGACGTCATTGCCACTGGTTTTAATGGTGCTAAGGTGCTGTGAGAGTTTATGTGTGTTATTGTGTATGTACACCCAGTCGTGGTGTAAGTAAATCGGGCCTGAGGGCCACAGTAAAGTGAGTTCCTATTTGTGCATTAATATAACGTCATTTTAATAACCATTTTGTGTCTTTAATAAACCATTGTATTTGTATGTTGGGTCTATTATTCACCTGCAGTATTCACCGTTGTTCTTTCCTATTGCTTGATACTATAATTACATGTACCCATGGGCCTACCTCTCGAGTCATGCTACCACAGGTCAGAGGTTTAAGTTAAAGTAATGTTATAAGAGTCCAAGCTCTTATAACGGGGAGGATGTGGAGGGGCAGCACAATTGACAGAGTCATGCAGAGTATAAAAAAAATCAGTGCTGTAAGAGTCAAGGGACTTAGGGACGAGATCGGAATCCGCCCAGGTAGAAAGGTATTGAATAAAGAAAGAAACGGCATCTTGTGTGAGACCAAGGCGAGGAATCGATAAGGAGCTGATGTAGGGGCAGAGAAGAAGAGCCTGACATGGGTAGTAACGGCAAGATGGTCACTACACAGAGCAGGCTCGGTGCAGACGGTAGGATGAAAGGAGGTATGGCCGCTCAATAGTAGGTCAACTTCAAGGAAACTGGGGAGGCGAGTAGGATCTTCTGGACAAAGAAAGCGAACATCACCATCCCCATAAAGGAACTGTGAGAGATGTGATCCGTTAAGAGCACATGGAGTGGGATAATCTGGAGTAAGAGTGGGATGGCGGGCATTAAAGTTGCCAAGAACAAGAGTGGGAACCCCATCATGGAGGTCGACCTGGGGGTCCAGAGAATCACTCTTGAAATGAACATTGACGACACGAAGGGTCCGGTCACCAAGAGTAAGGGAGACAGAAAGTAATTCAGACGGGAGTCCATGCAGGTGAAGGTAGACAAACAGATGGAATGGTGTTTCGCACAAGGGTGGGGAGGCCACGAGCCTGTCCACGGCACCGAGGCAAGGCGTAAACAGTATAGCCAGAGAGGTGGAGTGGAGTAACGTCGTTTGTGATGGTTTCCTGAAGTTGAGCGACATCTACTTGATGGGAGAGTACATACTGGGCGAGGTATAAGTCCTTGGATGTTCCATTACAAGAAGAGGGGGGAGTGGCCTCCGGTGTAAGATGAAGAGTCGGTGGGGATACTCAGGGCTCCGGAGGAGGTACCAAATTCTGTTGAGGATATTGGAGAGGGAGAAGTGGGAGAGCGAGGGATGGATCCTCCATCTCGGGAGAAGGAAGGAGGCGGGTCACCAGGGCTTGCACAGTGCTCCCCTGTAGGGTCAGGGTGTCCAGAATGAGTTGTTGTTGCCTCTGCACAGTCGCAATTGTCTCCACAAACGAGATGAGTTGGGCAGAGAGAAGGTTGATTTACTTGGAGTGGCGATCTAGATGGAGAATGATTGTTTCCACAGAACCAACTTGGTGTACCTGTGCAGGAGCTGGAGGTGGTGGAGAGGATTGGCGAGGGCCCGACTGGGCAGGAGGTGGTGGTGACGGTGAGGGTTCAGGTGAGCAAGAGGTGGTGGCGCTGGGGAGAAACAGCAGGGGGTCCGGGTGGGCAGGAGATGGTGGGGACGGAGAGGAAAGGTGAGGGTTCAGGTGAGCAAGAGGTGGTGGTGCTGGTGAGAGGCAGCTGGGGTCTAGGTGGGCAGGAGGTGGATGTGACAGGGCCAGCAACAACCTCGTTCCAAGAACGGTAGGGAGAGGGAGTGAGGGAAGGGAGAAAGGATGGGTGGTAGGGGTAATAGGAGGGATGGTAGGGGAGAGGAAATCAATGGGAAATCCTTGGTGGATTTCCACCAAGTGGAAAAGGCAGTGGTGGATAGGAGTAAGGTTTAGTTGGCAGGGGCTTCGTCAGAAACGAGGGCAGTGGAACAAGATAAGTTTTCCCCGGGCGAGTGCCAGGACGCTGTGGGCATTTGGCATTCCAGGCGTGGTGACTGCCATGGCAGTTGACACACCGTGGAACAACTGTAATTTTGTTCTGAATTTTCGATTTGCATTGCACTGTGTCATGAGGACCTGCACAGAAACTGCAGGCGACCATCCTCGTGCACTCCCAGGTGCGGTGTTTCCACGATTGGCAATGACCACAGATTTTCGGGGTTCCGATAAATGGGTCGAGAGGACGGTTGTGAATAGGTCCTACATTCACCTCCGGGGGAGGGGGCCCACCCACCAGCCGATGAGTTCATTGGATGGACGTTTGGAGACCAGGTTGATGCGGCGCTCCATGTCGAGTAGTTGTGGGAGAAGAGAGCGAAGATCGTCGATAGGGATCTCCCAGGGTACGTGGCGAACCATTACGAGTTTCTGGGGTGATGATGGTGAACTTCAGCATCACCTCCCCCTGGGGAGCAGGAAAACCCACTTGAGTGAGCAGGCGTACCGTCTCCTCTATTTGTGTATTGACTATTACGGCTGTAGGACCACGGCGAAGGCGAAGTGTTGAATCCTGAAGTAGAGAGCAGTGACGGAAGAATCAGGTCGTCCGTGTGCTCAGAGGCAAGTCCCGAGGAAAGGCAAGACGACGAAGGCGCGACGGGGCAGGGAGACGAAGGGAATCTCCTATGTCCATCGTCGGCGGGGGGGTCGGTCATTGGGCCATATGTAAGCTCACTTGGGGACCCCGATGACAGGAGGTCACCTTCTACAGCCCCAGACGGGGTGCAAGGGGGAGCCGTAGCTCCTGCAGGAGACCCTGACTTCTGAAGTTTCTGCTTCTTAGACTTGTCCTCAGGATGAAAATCTTCAGCATCACTTTCACCTATTGCCGCCGTCTCCAAAGAACTGGAGCGTTTAACGGAGTGTATAGGGCGCGTTGGCAACACTGCAGTCAGGTAGATAGTTTGATTTGTTTGAGGTGGAGTGGTAAAGACGTCACTGCTACGTCACACTTCACATTTTGCATGCGCAAACTTGAAAATCTTCTGCCAGAGGAACCGAATGGTAAGACCAGATGCTTCTTAATTTTTATAAAAAATAAAATAAAAAATTCAAGTCCTAGACCTTTAAAAACAGATGCCACTGTGTTGATAACTGAGTCTTACTATAGTTCTCTGCACAGACTGGGATTAGTAGACTCGCTGAATTCGTCAGAAATGGGACTTTTAAGGAGCAGTTTTTTACTATCTTCCAGCCTTTGTTGACACCCACGGCACACATGTGCCTCTTAAGAATCACCTTCATGTTTATTGATCCCTCCTCATCTGAGCACCGAAAACCACACTATTACATACTAAAAACCGAAAACAACACCATCACATACTAAACACGGAAAACATGAATAAGGTAGGATTTTTTCATTAGTTTTATGAATTTTAAAGGTTAGGTAAAGTTTTGCTTTACTTCGTGCAGGTTGTGTTGCGTCTCTGTAACTTAAGAACGAAACACTGTGAAAAGCTGCAGAAAGATCTCTGTGAGCTTCAAAAATGGCCGAAGAAATAGCTGCTCATTACAGAGGGGAGCTAACACCAAAACCTCTGGACCTCATTATAACTAACGAGGAAGGTATGGTGGCCCAGCTGGAACCCCTAGCCCCCGTTGGCACCAGTCACCACTGTGATGTGACGTTACGTCGAGTCCCGGGAGTAAAAACCAGCAATTAAAAACTACCGCAACAACCACAACAAACCCAACTTGACCATGTGGGTATGGGACGTGAGAAGCCGCTGAAATGTCAGAAGTGACGTTTCATGGCGCCACTGGAAAACTGATGCCTGATTGGTTGTAGATTCCCGCCAAAAAGTGATGTGGTGACCATAGCACACTGGGCAGACAAGAAGCACGTTTGACGTGGCTGAGGAAGGTGGATACGGTGGAAGGAGTTCAACACATAGAAAAGACTTCAACTTGAGTATACATTATATTGTTGAGAGTGTGTGTCAAGGAAATTGGAACAATAGGATATTATATTTTCTGTGTATGGGATGTAATATCGTTTGTAGGATACACTTTTGTGCGTAGGGTATACTATTGTGTGTAGGATATACTATTGTTTTACAGTATACTATTATTTTACAGTATACTATTGTGTGTTGGATACTCTATTGTGTGTTGGATACACTGTTGTGTGTTGGATACACTATTGTGTGTAGGATACACTATTGTGTGTAGGATACTCTATTGTGTGTTGGATACACTGTTGTGTGTTGGATACACTATTGTGTGTAGGATACACTATTGTGTGTTGGATACTGTAGGGGTATCGAAATATTAATGTTGTCTAGCACTCAGGATGGAAGGGAACTCTAATGTGGTTTTCTTGTATAATATATAAGTTATATGATAGACAGTCTGGTGCTGGAGGTGCTGTGTGGTGAGGGGCTGCTTGGTAGAGACGTGCGGTGAGTAGCTTGTTGAAGGAGGTAGATGTGCAGGAGCTTCGTTAGAGATGTTGCCTGTTGCTGGCCTCCTGGTTGAATGAAATGTTAACAGCGTGGAGCTTGCTGGAGGAGATGTTGCTAGTTCAGGAAAATGGGCAGAATGAGAGTTGGTTGGTGAGGAAGCTCAGAGAAGGGCGTGCTCGCTGGCGGGAGCGAGGACCGCCAGGCAGGCGGAGGAGAGGCGAGGGTCGCCAGGCAGCGGCAGAGGAGGAGGTGTTGCTTGTTCAAGAAGATTGGTCAGAATGAATCTCAAGGGAGAGACAGAGCTTATATACACCCGGCAGCAGCCGCCAGTCCTCTATGAGTCATGTTGGGAAAACCCGAGAAGTAGCCGGTGACTAGTTCCGTTGCTAAGATACGGTAACATCTGGGGACAGCTCTCGCTTGGTTGCTAGGGAAGGCGGCACATTGGAATGCGATACGCAGTTTGTAGGGGAGACGTCCACTACAATACTCCCCCTCCCCTCCAGGCGGTGTAGGAGACTTGTTGTTTGTAGAGTTGCTTAGCACATGTGAGGAAGACCGGGCGGTGCATGCCTCGTGTGAGACAACGGCGATGGCGTGATGAGCCGATCGCTGAAATACAACTGTCTAGTTACACACTATCTGTGGGAGAAGGGAGAAAAAGGGTGTGTGTGGAGGCGATGATTGTTGTGCTTCCCTCACGACAGGTACAGGGTCGTCAGATGCGCCTGCTGGGGTGTGTGTGGGCCTGGGTCAGGATGTGGTGCGTGAGGCAGGAAGAGGAGCTGGTGTCTGCTTGAAGACTGGGAGCGTGATCAGTGTCTCCTCAATCCTGTGTGAGTGCTAATCTCCGGGGTCACCATTGTAGGGGTATCGAGATATTAATGTTGTCTAGCACTCAGGATGGAAGGAAACTCTAATGTGGTTTTGTATAATATATAAGTTATATGATAGACAGTCTGGTGCTGGAGGTGCTGTGTGGTGAGGGGCTGCTTGGTAGAGACGTGCGGTGTAGTAGCTTGTTGAAGGAGGTAGATGTGCAGGAGCTTCGTTAGAGAAGATGTTGCCTGTTGCTGGCCTCCTGGTTGAATGAAATGTTAACAGCGTGGAGCTTGCTGGAGGAGATGTTGCTTGTTCAGGAAAATGGGCAGAATGAGAGTTGGTTGGTGAGGAAGCTCAGAGAAGGACAGCTGGTGGGTCGCCATGCTCGCTGGCGGGAGCGAGGTCCGCCAGGCAGGCAGCGGCGGAGGAGGAGGTGTTGCTTGTTCAGGAAAATGGTCAGAATGAATTTCAATGGAGAGACAGAGCTTATATACACCCAGCATCAGCCGCCAGTCCTCTATGAATCATGTTGGGAAAACCCGAGAAGTAGCCGGTGACTAGTTCCGTTGCTAAGATACGGTAACATCTGGGGACAGCTCTCGCTTGGTTGCTAGGGGAGGCGGCACATTGGAATGCGATACGCAGTTTGAGGGGAGACGTCCACTACAATACCACTATTGTGTGTTGGATACTCTATTGTGTGTAGGATACTCTATTGTGTGTTGGATGCACTGTTGTGTGTTGGATGCTCTGTTGTGTGTGGGATGCTCTGTTGTGTAGGATGCTCTATTGTGTGTTGGATACACTGTTGTGTAGGATACTCTGTGTGTGTGTTGGATGCTCTGTTGTGTGTTGGATACACTATTGTGTGTTGGATACTTTATTGTGTGTTGGATACTCTATTGTGTGTGGGATACTCTATTGTGTGTTGGATACACTGTGTGTGTTGAATCACGTGTGTGTAGGATACTCTGTTGTGTGTTGGATGCACTATTGTGTTGGATACACTGTTGTGTGTTAGTTCTCTGTTGTGTGTTGGTGCTCTGTTGTGTGTTGGATACTCTATTGTGTGTTGGATACTCTGTTGTGTGTTGGATACTCTGTGTGTTGGATGCACTATTGTGTGGATACACTATTGTGTGTTAGATGCTCTATTGTGTGTTGGATACTGTGTGTGTTGGATGCTCTGTTGTGTGTTGGATGCACTGTGTGTGTGGATACACTATTGTGTAGGATACACTATTGTGTGTTGGATACACTATTGTGTGTTGGATGCTCTGTTGTGTGTTGGATACACTGTTGTGTGTGGGATACACTGTGTGTGTTGGATGCTCTGTTGTGTGTTGGATACTGTGTGTTGGATACTCTATTGTGTGTGGGATGCTCTATTGTGTGTGGGATGCTCTATTGTGTGTTGGATGCTCTATTGTGTGGGATACACTGTGTGTGTAGGGATACACTATTGTGTGTTGGATACTTTTGTGTGTGTGTTGGATACTCTGTTGTGTGTTGGATGCACTATTGTGTGTTGGATGCTCTCTATTGTGTGTGGGATGCTCTGTTGTGTTGGATGCTCTGTTGTGTGTAGGATGCACACTTATTGTGTGTGGGATACACTATTGTGTGATGGATACACTATTGTGTGTTGGATACACTATTGTGTGTCAGGATGCACTATTGTGTGTTGGATACTTTATTGTGTGTTGGATACTCTATTGTATGAGGATACACTGTGTGTGTTAGATACACTGTTGTGTGTTGGATGCACTGTGTGTGTTGGATGCACTGTTGTGTGTGGGATGCTCTGTTGTGTGTGGGATGCACTGTTGTGTGTGGGATGCTCTGTGTGTGTAGGATGCTTTTGTTGTGTGTTGGATGCTCTATTGTGTGTAGGATGCACTGTTGTGTATTGGATGCTTTGTTGTGTGTTGGATGCTCTGTTGTGTGTAGGATACTCTGTGTGTTGGATACACTGTTGTGTGTTGGATACTATTGTGTGTGGGGATACACTATTGTATGTAGGATATCTGTTGTGTGTTGGATACACTGTTGTGTGTTGGATACACTATTGTGTGTTGGATGCTATTGTGTGTTGGATGCACTGTGTGTGTGGATACTCTGTGTGTGTTGGATACACTGTTGTGTGTTGGATGCACTATTGTGTGTAGGATACTCTATTGTGTGTAGAGGATGCACTATTGTGTGTTGGATACACACTATTGTGTGTTGGATACACTGGCCAATGATGTTGGATACTCTATTGTGTGTAGGATGCTCTATTGTGTGGTTGGATACACTGTTGTGTTGGATGCTCTATTGTGTGTATTTTGGATGCTCTATTGGTGTGTTGGATACACTATTGTGTGTAGGATACACTATTGTGTGTGGATACACTGTGTGTGTTGGATATGTGTGTGTTGGATACACTATTGTGTGTTGGATACTTTATTGTGTGTTGGATAACACTCTGTTGTGTAGGATGCACTATTGTGTGTTGGATGCTCTGTTGTGTGTTGGATACACTATTGTGTATGGGATACACTGTTGTGTGTTGGATACTTTGTTGTGTGTTGGATGCTCTATTGTGTGTAGGATACACACTGTGTGTATTGGATACACTATTGTGTTTTGGATACACTATTGTGTGTAGGATACTCTATTGTGTGTTGGATGCACTGTTATTGTGTTGGATGCTCTATTGTGTGTAGGGATGCACTGTTGTGTGTAGGATACTGTTGTGTGTTGGATGCTCTGTTGTGTGTAGGATGCACTGTTGTGTGTTGGATGCTCTGTGTGTATGATACACTGTTGTGTGTTGGATGCTCTATTGTGTGTTGGATGCTCTATTGTGTGTGGGATGCACTGTTGTGTGTTGGATGCTCTATTGTGTGTGGGATGCACTGTTGTGTGTTGGATGCTCTGTTGTGTGTGGGATACGCTATTGTGTGTTGGATGCTCTGTTGTGTGTTGGATTTTCTTTTGTGTGTTGGATACACTGTTGTGTGTTGGATGCTCTATTGTGTGTAGGATACACTGTTGTGTGTAGGATGCACTATTGTGTGTGGATACACTATTGTGTGTTGGATACACTATTTGTGTATGGGATACATATTGTGTGTTGTTGGATACTTTATTGTGTTGGATACTCTATTGTGTGTAGGATGCACTATTGTGTGTTGGATACACTGTTGTGTGTTGGATACACTATTGTGTGTTGGATGCACTGTTGTGTGTGGGATGCTCTGTTGTGTGTAGGGGATGCTCTTGTGTGTGGGGATGCTCTGTTGTGTGTAGGATGCTTGTTGTGTGTTGGATGCTCTGTTGTGTGTGGGACCACTGTTGTGTGTTGGATGCTTTTGTTGTGTGTTGGATACTCTATTGTGTGTAGGATGCTCTGTTGTGTGTTGGATACACTGTTGTGTGTTGGATACACTGTGTGTATGGGGATACACTATTGTGTGTGGGATGCTCTATTGTGTATTTGGATACACTATTGTGTGTTGGATACACTATTGTGTGTTGGATACTCTATTGTGTGTTGGATACACTATTGTGTGTTGGATACTCTATTGTGTGTTGGATACACTATTGTGTGTTGGATACACTATTGTGTGTAGGATACTCTATTGTGTGTAGGATACACTATTGTGTGTTGGATACACTATTGTGTGTTGGATACACTATTTATTATTATTGGATACTCTCTATTGTGTGTAGGATACTCTATTGTGTGTTGGATGCACTATTGTGTGTTGGATACACTATTGTGTGTAAGTTACACTATTGTGTGTGGATACACTATTGTGTGTTGGATACACTATTGTGTGTTGGATACATTATTGTGTGTTGGATGCTCTATTGTGTGTTGGATGCTCCTATTGTGTGTTGGATGCACTATTGTGTGTTGGATGCACTGTGTGTGGGATACGCTATTGTGTGTTGGATGCTGCTATTGTGTGTTGGATGCACTGTGTGTGTTGGATGCTCTATTGTGTGTTGGATGCACTATTGTTATTAATTGGTTCCTTTTATTGTGTGTTGGATACACTATTGTGTTGGATGCTCTATTGTGTGTTGGATACACTATTGTGTGTAGGATACACTATTGTGTGTTGGATACTTTTATTGTGTGTTGGATGCTCTATTGTGTGTAGGATGCACTATTGTGTGGATACTCCTGTTGTGTGTTGGGATGCACTATTGTGTGGTGGATACACTATTGTTATGGGGATGCACTATTGTGTGTTGGATACTTTATTGTGTGTTGGATACTCTATTGTGTGTTGGATGCTCTATTGTGTGTGGGATGCACTGTGTGTGTTGGATGCTCTGTTGTGTGTTGGATGCACTATTGTGTGTTAGGATACACTATTGTGTGTTGGATACTTTATTGTGTATTTGGATGCTCTGTGTGTGTAGGATACACTATTGTGTGTTGGATACGCTATTGTGTTTTGGATACACTATTGTGTGTGGGATGCTCTATTGTGTGTTGGATACACTGTGTGTGGATACTCTGTGTGTGTAGGATACACTATTGTGTGTGGGATACACTATTGTGTGTTGGATACTCTATTGTGTGTGGGATACACTATTGTGTGTTGGATGCTCTATTGTGTGTGGGATGCACTATTGTGTGTTGGATGCTCTATTGTGTGTTGGATATACAATACCGTATTGTAGGATGCATATTGTGTGTTGGATACTCTATTGTGTGTAGGATACACTATTGTGTGTTGAATACTCCTATTTATTATAGGATACACTATTGTGTAATTGTGGATGCTCTATTGTGTGGATACACTTATTGTGTGTTAGACACACTGTTATTATTGGATACTCTATTGTGTTAATGGGATGCACTGTTGTGTGTGGGATACACTATTGTGTGTGGATACACTATTGTGTTGGATGCACTATTGTGTGTAGGATACACTATTGTGTGTTGGATACTTTGTTGTGTTGGATGCTCTATTGTGTGTAGGGATGCACTGTTGTGTGTTGGATGCACTGTGTGTGTTGGATGCACTGTGTGTGTGTTGGATGCACTGTTGTGTGTTGGATACGCTGTGTGTGGGGATACACTCTTGTGTGTGGGATGCTCTGTTGTGTGTAGGGATCACTTTGTTGTATTTGGATGCTCTATTGTGTGTGGGATGCACTGTGTGTGTGGATGCTCTGTTGTGTGTTGGATGCTCTCTGTTGACTGTGGGATGCTCTGTTGTGTGTTGGATACATATTGTGTGTTGGATGCACTATTGTGTGTAGGATGCACTATTGTGTGTAGGATGCTCTATTGTGTGTGTTGGATACACTGTGTGTGTTGGATACACTATTGTGTGTTGGATGCTCTGTGGTATTGGATACACTATTGTGTGTTGGATACTCTATTGTGTGTTGGATACACTATTGTGTGTGGATGCACTATTGTGTGTAGAATTACTCTATTGTGTGTAGGATACACTATTGTGTGTTGGATACACTATTGTGTGTTGGATACACTATTGTGTGTTGGATACTCCTATTGTGTGTAGGATGCTCTATTGTGTGTTGGATGCACTGTTGTGTGTGGATACACTGTGTGTGTGCAGGATGCACTGTTGTGTGTTGGATACACTGTTGTGTGTTGGATACATTATTGTGTTGGATACTCTATTGTGTTGGATGCTCTGTGTGTGTTGGATACACTGTTGTGTGTTGGATACACTATTGTGTGTGGGATACACTATTGTGTGTTGGATACATATTATTGTGTTGGATGCTCATTGTGTGTTGGATACACTATTGTGTGTTGGATACTTTATTGTGTGTTGGATGCTCTGTTATTGTGTGGGATACACTGTTGTGTGTTGGATACTCTATTGTGTGTTGGATACGCACTGTGTGTGTAGGATACACTATTGTGTGTTGGATGATGCTCTATTTATTGTGTTGGATGCTCTATTGTGTGTGGGATGCACTGTTGTGTGTGGATACTCTATTGTGTGTTGGATGCTCTGTTGTGTGTAGGATACACTATTGTGTGTAGGATACTCTGTGTGTGTGGATACTCTATTGTGTGTGGGATGCACACTATTGTGTGTTGGATGCTCTATTGTGTGTAGGATACACTATTGTGTGTTGGATACTCTATTGTGTGTTGGATACACTATTGTGTGTTGGATACACTGTGTGTGTTGGATGCTCTGTTGTGTGTAGGATGCACTATTGTGTGTAGGATACACTATTGTGTGTTGGATACACTATTGTGTGTTGGATGCACTATTGTGTGTAGGATGCACTGTGTGTGTTGGATACTTTATTGTGTGTTGGATACTCTGTGTGTGTAGGATACACTATTGTGTGTTGGATACACTATTGTGTGTTGGATACACTGTTATTGTGTTGGATACACTATTGTGTGTAGGATGCTCTGTTATTGTGTGGGATACACTCTTGTGTGTAGGATGCTCTGTGTGTGTGGGATGCTTTTATTGTGTGTTGGATGCTCTATTGTGTGTGGGATACACTATTGTGTGATGGATGCTTTGTTGTGTTGGATGCTCTATTGTGTGGGATGCTCTATTGTGTGTTGGATACACTATTGTGTGTTGGATGCTCTATTGTGTGTTGGATACACTATTGTGTGTGGGTCACTCTGTGTGTGTTGGATTTTTGCTATTGTGTGTTGGATACACTATTGTGTGTTGGATACTCTATTTGTGTGTTGGATACTGCTGTGTATTGGATACTCCTATTGTGTGTTGGATACACTATTGTGTGTTGGTACACTATTGTGTGTAGGATACTCTATTGTGTGTTGGATACACTATTGTGTATTGGATACACTATTGTGTTGGATGCACTATTGTGTGTAGGATGCTCTATTGTGTGTTGGATGCTCTGTTGTGTGTGGGATACACTGTGTATGGGATACTCTGTTGTGTGTTGGATACACTATTGTGTGTTGGATACTCTATTGTGTGTTGGATACTCTGTTGTGTGTAGGGATGCACTATTGTGTGTTGGATACTCTATTGTGTGTTGGATGCACTATTGTGTGTGGGATACTCCTGTTGTGTGTTGGATGCTCTATTGTGTGGGATGCTGCTATTGTGTGTAGGATGCTCTGTGTGTGTTGGATCTCTGTTATTATTTGGATGCTCTGTGTGTGTTGGATACTCTGTTGTGTGTGGGATGCACTGTGTGTGTTGGATACTCTGTTGTGTGTGGGATGCACTATTGTGTGTGGGATACTCTGTTATTGTGTTGGATACACTATTGTGTGTTGGATACACTATTGTGTGTTGGATACTCTATTGTGTGTTGAATGCACTATTTGTAGTATTGGATACTCTATTGTGTGTTGGATACACTATTGTGCTGTTGGATACACTATTGTGTGTGGGATACTCTATTGTGTGTAGGATACATATTGTGTGTTGGATACACTATTGTGTTGGATACACTGTGTGTGTTGGATACTCTATTGTGTAGGATGCTCTATTGTGTGTTGGATACACTATTGTGTGTGTTGGATACACTATTGTGTGTAGAGGATACACTATTGTGTGTTGGATACGCACTGTTGTGTGTGTTGGATACACTATTGTGTGTTGGATACATTATTGTGTGTTGGATACTCTATTGTGTGTTGGATGCTCTGTGTGTGTGTTGGATGCTGCTATTGTGTGTTGGATACACTATTGTGTATGGGATACACTATTGTGTGTTGGATACTGTTGTGGTAATTTGGATACTCTATTTGTGTTGGATGCTATTGTGTGTTGGATACTTTGTTGTGTGTTGGATACACTGTGTGTGTTGGATGCTCTGTGTGTGTTGAATGCTATTGTGTGTGGGATACACTATTGTGTGTTGGATGCTTTATTGTGTGTTGGATGCTCTAACTTGTGTGTAGGATGCACTATTGTGGTATTGGATACACTATTGTGTGTTGGATACGCACTATTGTGTGGATACACTATTGTGTGTAGGGATACACTATTGTGTGTTGGATACTTTGTTGTGTGTTGGATGCTCTGTGTGTGTTGGATGCTCTGTTGTGTGTAGGATACGCTATTGTGTGTTGGATGCTCCTGTTGTGTTGGATGCACTGTTGTGTGTAGGATGCACTATTGTGTGTTGGACCGCTTTGTTGTGTGTTGGATGCTGTTGTGTGTAGGATGCACTATTGTATTGGATACACTATTGTGTTTTGGATGCACTATTGTGTGTAGGATACTCTATTGTGTGTTGGATACACTATTGTGTGTTGGATGCTCTGTTGTGTGTAGGGATGCACTATTGTGTGTGGGATGCACTATTGTGTGTTGGATGCTCTATTGTGTGTAGGGATGCACTATTGTGTGTGTGGATACTCTATTGTGTGTGGGATACACTATTGTGTGTTAAGATCTCTATTGTGTGTTGGATACTCTATTGTGTGTAGGATACACTATTGTGTGTTGGATATACTCTAGTGTGTGTAGGATACACTGTGTGTGTTGGATACTCTATTGTGTGTAGGATACACTGTTGTGTGTTGGATGCTCTATTGTGTGTTGGATACACTGTTGTGTGTTGGATACACTATTGTGTGTGGATACTCTATTGTGTGTAGGATACACTATTGTGTGTAGGATACACTATTGTGTGGATACACTATTGTGTGTTGGATACACGCACTATTGTGTGTGGGATACACTATTGTGTGTTGAATGCTTTATTTGTGTGTTGGATACTCTGTTGTTGTGTAGGGATGCACTGTGTGTGTTGGATACACTATTGTGTGTTGGATACCCTATTGTGTGTTGGATACACTATTGTGTGTGGGGAATGCTCTATTGTGTGTAGGATACGCTCTTGTGTGTGGGATACTCTATTGTGTGTAGGATGCTTTGTTGTGTGTTGGATACTCTATTGTGTGTGGGATACACTGTTATGTGTTGGATGCTTTATTGTGTGTTGGATACTCTGTGTGTGTAGGATGCTCTATTGTGTTGGATACACTGTTGTGTGTTGGATACACTATTGTGTGTGAGATACACTATTGTGTGGGATACTCTATTGTGTGTTGGATACACTATTGTGTGGATACACTATTGTTGGATACTCTATTGTGTGTTGGATACACTATTGTGTGTTGGATACTCTATTGTGTGTTGGATACACTATTGTGTGTTGGATACACTATTGTGTGTAGGATACTCTATTGTGTGTAGGATACACTATTGTGTGTTGGATACACTATTGTGTGTTGGATACACTATTGTGTGTTGGATACTCTATTGTGTGTAGGATACTCTGTGTGTGTTGGATACACTATTGTGTGTTGGATACACTATTGTGTGTAGGATACACTATTATTGTGTTGGATACACTATTGTGTGTTGGATACATTATTGTGTGTTGCGTTCTCTATTGTGTGTTGGATACTCTATTGTGTGTGTTGGATGCACTATTGTGGACACACTATTGTGTGTAGGATACACTATTATTGTATTGGATGCACTATTGTGTGTTGGATGCTCTATTGTGTGTTGGATGCACTATTGTGTGTTGGATACTTTGTTGTGTTGGATGCTCTGTTGTGTGTGGGATACACTATTGTGTGTTGGATACTCTGTTGTGTGTGGGATACACTGTTGTGTGTGGATACACTATTGTGTGTTGGATACACTATTGTGTGTGGATACTCTATTGTGTGTTGGATACACTGTGTGTGTTGGATGTACTCTGTGTGTGTAGGATGCACTATTGTGTGTAGGATACACTATTGTGTGTAGGATACACTGTGTGTGTTGGATGCTCTATTGTGTGTAGGATGCACTGTGTGTGTTGGATGCTCTGTTGTGTGTGGGATACACTGTGTGTGGATGCTCTGTTGTGTGTTGGATACTCTATTGTGTGTGGGATACACTGTGTGTGTTGGATACTCTGTGTGTGTGGGATACACTATTGTGTGTTGGATGCTCTGTGTGTAGGATGCACTATTTGTGTGTTGGATGCTCTGTTGTGTGTTGGATACGCACTGTTGTGTGTTGGATGCTATTGTGTGTTGGATACTCTATTGTGTGTAGGATACACTGTTGTGTGGATGCTCTATTGTGTGTTGGATGCTCTGTTGTGTGTGGGATGCTCTGTGTGTGTAGGATACACTATTGTGTGTTGGATACTCTATTGTGTGTAGGATACACTATTGTGTGTTGGATACACTATTGTGTGTTGGATACACTATTGTGTGTAGGATACTCTATTGTGTGTTGGATACACTATTGTGTGTTGGATACACTATTGTGTGTAGGATACTCTATTGTGTGTTGGATACTCTATTGTGTGTTGGATACTCTATTGTGTGTTGGATACACTATTGTGTGGATACACTGTGTGTGTGTGGATACTGCTATTGTGTGTTGGATACACTATTGTGTAGGATGTACTCTATTGTGTGTAGGGGATGCTCTATTGTGTGTTGGATACTCTATTGTGTGTTGGATGCTCTATTGTGTGTTGGATACACTGTTATTGTGTAGGATACTCTATTGTGTGTTGGATACTCTGTTGTGTGTTGGATACACTATTGTGTGTTGGATACACTATTGTGTGTTGAATACACTATTGTGTGTAGGATACACTGTGTGTGTTGGATGCTCTATTGTGTGTTGGATAC
>NW_024757794.1:4222000-4276379 GCF_018991925.1 Homarus americanus
GTAGGATACACCATGGTGTACCAGGCTTGAAATTTCGTAACATTATACTGGTAAAAGAACGGTGATGTTATCTATCTTCTTTGTATTATATTGGTTGGTGTACCCCAACCCTCGTTATTGTTTGCTCACTTGTCACTGTAATTATGATTAACGTAACTTGTTTGTCTGCTGAATTGTGAATATTCCCAAATCGGTTAATACTTGTAAATTTGTCTTTTGATTCGTTTGTTGGTGATTGTCAGGTGCTTTATTTCTTTTGTTAAATGAATTTGTATTTTGATTTATTCTCAGTGTATTGCTTATTCCTTTTATTTATTAATTTCATTGGCGACTTTGTTATTTTTTACTGTTACCGGAGTGGTGAACTATGGTTTGACACAATCTAGGACCACCAGTCCGTAACACAACTTAGTTTTACAGATTTAACTGTTACTTGGTTCATGACAAAACCAGGCCAAGTTTCAAATACAAGGGAAATTATTAAAAGATGAGGGAGGAGATGAGGGGGTATCCACTGGCCTGACTCGCTAAGATATAAGCACTCAGACACTAGGTTGAATATCATAGCCAGTAACTGAACCATTTGATCGTTAAATATTATACCCAAGACCAAACCCAGTGCCTCCAGGAATACAAAGAGACCGTTACGCACGAACTATGTGGCGGTCGACAAAGTTAAGAAGAAAACTCAGAAATTCGAAACGTGGGTTAGGAGAAATGATGTGCAGGACACGAGGGTGTATACCAGATCCAGGAACCAAGCAAAGTCAGAGTGTAGAAGGGCTGAAAAAAGTTTCAGAGGCAGGTTATAAGGTCAAGTCAAACCCAAAGGCGTATTACCGCTACGCAAAGTCTATATTAAAAACGAGAGAAGGCGTATCGGACCCGAGGCTTAAAGATGGTAGTTACGCGGATTCCGACCAGGACAAGGTGGAGGCGTTGAAGAGTTTCTTTTCCTCGGTCTTCACAATAGAAGATGCGAACAGTCTTCCTCCGTTTGAGAATAGACGGTTTGACACAATGCGGACGCACATTGTGTTCTCGGAAGAGGTTATAAGAAATAAATTGTCAAGCTTAATATAAGAAAATATGGGGTCTGTAATAGGCCGGTTGGGCTGTTCATGGCAGCTCCTGCAGAGAGTTGCTACCACACTCTATCAGCCATGAATCTATCGAGCCTCCTTATGAAACTGTCCAGCTTCCCAGCACTCACTACAAAGTTGTTAAGCTTGTTCCACTCGTCGCCACCTTATTTGTGAACCAGTTTCTTCATATCTCCGTCCTAAACCTAACTTATCCAACTTAAATCCACTGCTACGAGTCCTATCCTGCTCGGATAATATAAGAACTTTATATCTCCTTTATTGATTCTTTCACCCACTTAAATACTTCTAACTTATCTTCCCACACTCTTCGTCTTTCTAGGGAATGCAAGTTTAGTTTCTTTAATCTATCTTGATAAGGAAGGTTTCTAAGTTCCGGAATCATTTTCGTCATTCTTCGCTGCACCGACTCCAGTGAATTGATATCCATTCTATAACAAGGGCATCAGAACTGAACAGCAGAGTCGAGGTGCGGCCTGACTAGCGCAAGATATAGTTGCAATATGACCTATGCACTCTCATTACTTACACTTCTAGATATAAAACCCAATACTCTGTTTGCCGTATTTCGAACATTAATGCACTGTTTTCTAGGCCGAAGTGTCCGGGCTTACGAGAACCCCTAGGTCTCTCTCACAAGTTTACTTCTCTAGTTCGATGTTGTTAAGGCTGTATACGTTTACAGTATTTGTTCCAATATTAAGTACGCTGCACTTGATGGTGTTCGAATTTCATTTGCCATTTTTCTGACCACTCCTGCAGTTTATGTAAATCCTATCTGTAGTGCATTTGCATCCTGTCCTGAATTAATCTGCCGCCCTATTTTGGTGTCATCCGCAAACTTGCTTATGTCACTGCTGATCCCAGTATCTAGATCGTTTATGTTGATGATGATGAACAAGAATGGGCCCAGTACTGACTCATGGGGAACCTCACTAGTTACACAGCTCTACTCAGATTTAACACCATCTACGCTGACCCTCTGTGTTCTATCGTTGAACCATGATTTTATCCAATTTAAAACTTTCCCCTCGATACCATGAGCCTTAACTTCTCAGAAACCTCTGATGCGGTACTCTGTCGAATGCTTTGCTAAAGTCTAAGTAAATAACATCGTAATTTTCGTCCTAAGAGTCCCGGCCCTGACATGGTGCATTCCAGAGTGCTAAGAAATTGTGCAACTAGCTTGCTGAGTCCCTGAAAATCCTGTTCTGTAAATGCTTAGATGAGCAAGAGGTCCCCAGTGATTGAAAAATAGCTTATAAGAGTCATATTTTCAAGAAGGGCAATCATCACTCTACGAATAATTATAGACCAGTGAGCCTGACCAGCATAGTATGTAAACTACTTGAGACCATTATTAGAGGTGCCAAGATGGAACATCTTCGACGAAACAACCTTGTAAAGGATTGCCAACACGGTTTTTGTCGGGACGCTCCTGTTTAACAAAGTTACTGAAGATACTGGATGTTTGGATCCAAATTCTGGAACAGGGTGGAAATATCGATATATTCTTAGATTTTACCAAGGCTTCGACAGCATACGCCATGAGAGGCTGAGAATTAAACTGGAAGGGTACGGGATTCGGAAAAGTGTCCCAGCGTGGATCGGTGACTTTCTGCATGATCGCAAGCAGTGTACGTATAGTGATTAATAGCACGAAATCGTCATGTGTACCCGTGACAAACGGATTACCACAGGGCAGTATATTGGGCCCGTTGTTGTTTGTTTGTTTCGTAAATGCCAGGCCGGAAGCTATACAAACCACCATACAAATGTTTTCAGACAATGCCAAGTTATTCAAGGACACTAAGAACCAAACAGACGGTGAAAAGCTGCAGAAAGATCTCTGTGGGCTTCAAGAGTGATCAAAGAAATGGCTGCCAAGGTAAATATGTCACGAAGTGTAAGGTGATGCACCTGGGTTATACCAACGGGAAGGAGGCTTATCTTATATCCCAACGGGATGAAGAAACTGTATTAATAGACAATGTGAAAAGGACCTGGGTGTGTACAGTATGTTGACAATGAACTGAAGTTCTCGAGCCATTATGAGAAGGTGAATTGAGTAATTAAACTAGTAGGTCTTATAAGAAGGTTGTTCAGATACCTAAACGGTCCGTCCCTCGTAATAATCTTCATGAATAAGGTGCTTCCCCGCTTGGAGTACTGTCACCCGTCTGGTCCCAGAGATATGCTAGGCACTGGCAGTTGATTGATAATGTCCAAAGGAGGGCCACCAGATCGTGCTCCTGCACCTTAGTTACCCATAAAGATTAGAGCGCCTGCAACTGCCTATCTTATACAACAGACGGGCAAAGAGTGACCTAATTGATGTGTATAAACATCCCAAAGGGCACTACTCTGTCGAGTGTACATAGCTGGAGCTGACGGACGCCCGTCCCACAAGGGGATCACAGCTCAAGATTGAAAAAGCCACAAGTCCAGAAAACTTTGAGGGCAAACTTTTTCCAAACGAGAATTGTGAACTCTTGGAACAACCTACCAGAGTGTTGTGACGGCACCGAATGTGAGCTCTTTCAAGAACAGTCTTTACTAACACTGGAACAGGTTCTGATACATTCAGTAGCTAGTGCATGCCCAGTATTTGCCAACAGTGCGTGATAGAGACGTGACCGACCGCCCAAGCGGCTAACGAGCCGATCAGTGGTGAAGAGGATAAAAGTAAACATTAGCTGTGATGGACTGCCGACTGATGGTAGATGTGCAAATGAAATCGAAAAAAAAGAATAGGCCAAACAAAAAACTTGCAATAATATAAAATAACTTATGAAAAGGGACATTAACTTTAATTGGAGAAAATGGCTGCTGAAAGCTTTACAGTATTTGACAAGGACTGTTGTATGGGTCAGAAGCGTAGACACTTTCAGCAGACACCCAGAAAGTGGTTGGAAGCCTTTGAAATGTGGTGTTATAGACGAATGTTAAGAATAAGTTACATTGATTGGAAAACAAATGAAAAAGTACTAAGGTTAACAAACTTTGAGAGAATTACTTGAAATGTACAGAAAAAAAAAAGATACTTTGGACATATAATTAGAGCTGAGGGGATAATAACAAATGTTAATGGGCAAAGTTGAGGGTAGGAGAACTAGAGAGGAACAAACTATTGGAGGATTGGTAAAAACAGCCTGAAAACGTTTAGAGTGGAGGACTGTGGTCACCAACCCTCAAATATGAGGACGGTTCTCTGATTGACTTCGAACAATGAAACACGGTGTTCTTCATTTACAACGTAGTGACGTGTATTCCACATGTAGATGCCAGGTATTGTCAAAGTGTCATGGGAATTTTGGCCGCAGTTGTAGAAGTGGTTTTGGCAGTGCTCGTCATTTTCATCAATGGCAAACTACCTTGCGTAACAAAGTTAAAATGACTGTTATTTACTATTTATTTACCTAAAATGAAAACGGCATTAACTTTCTTGTAACCTTTTCTTAACAGTCAAACATAACCGATATATTTTAGCGCCTGTAAACAATGAAATTATATCCATTCAATCCTTAAGTACATATTACACGTTATTTAGTTTGGTTATACAGTATTTAGTTGAAAGCCATTGTCAGCGAACACAAACCACCTATTATGTTTTGCAAATGTGATTATGGATCTTCAAATCGTGTCCTAAACCTTGTTATGTAAGTAATGTTACAGTAAATTATGAATCGTATATAAATAATCTCATAAATCATAGTAGATACGGAATGCTTAAAATTTTCATCAATTGTAACGTTACAGTTGTAGTATTTATTCATGCCTGACGGAGAAAACATATAGTGGAATAAATCAAACGAAGGGCTTTATTTATAATTTATTTACATAAATATATGAAATTTAAATACAAAAGCACAGGACTAACAGTACTTACAAAAGGTCTATTAAGCGTGGGCACACTGAGGTCAACAGCGATAAGCTTCAGGAGTCGACATTAAGGTTACTGTAGGTCAGCAGTAATCACTACGGCGAGACACACTTGATGAATGAAACTTTTTGTAACCCTT
Source organism: Homarus americanus (assembly GCF_018991925.1). Taxonomy (NCBI): domain Eukaryota; kingdom Metazoa; phylum Arthropoda; class Malacostraca; order Decapoda; family Nephropidae; genus Homarus; species Homarus americanus. The sequence goes on from NW_024757794.1 coordinate 4,227,126, forward strand.
ATTTTCTCCTGCTGCCGTTCCTTGTTTTTTTTTCCCCGTGGTTCCCAAATGAGCGAGACTAAACATGGTCTTACACTGGGTTGCTTCTATCACCAGCAACTTACAGTGCGTGTAGATTATTGTCGCAAAAAGTTTTGAAGTAACTTTATATTTATGGTCACAAGACAAGTTTGTGTTGGATGGTTAACAAACTGGCATAACGACAGAACTTACGTTAAAATGAATTTTAAAATGACGGTAGATATGTTACATAATATACTACCAGTAACTCCCGACTGGGATATTCTGTTTATTTAATCCTGAAACAGCATTTTCCAGGATCCATTGGCTACCGTAAGGTATATTGGCGTACACTCCGGGGATGCCCTCTTCACCACAACCAATGCCCCATGCCACGATGCCGGCCTGGACGTACCTACTGGGATCTTGAGGGTCTTGACATACCAATGGGGAACCACCGTCGCCTTTGCAGGTGTCCACACCAGGTTGACCTCCGGCGCAAATGAACGAATCGTCAAGTACAAAGAACTTGCCCAGTCTTGTGGTTCTTAGAGCAGTTTGGCAATGTTTATGTGTCGTAACTTCCAGTTGGATCTTCTTCAAAACGTTTTGGAATGTTCCATCCTTTCCAAACTTGTCCTTGCCCCAGCCTGTAGCCCAACACTGGGAATTTTGGAAATTCAGGTCTGCAGTGGGAAGACAGATAGTGTCCACGTTGGGCCCAAGCTCAAGACTTTGCTCCAGGAACAAGAGAGCATAATCATTGAAGAGCGCACCCGAGTTGTAACCTTCGTGGACAACATAAGAGTTAACTTTGCTTTCCTGATGAGGGTAAAGTTCGTAGGTACGCTGGGTGTCCCATTCACCAGCACGAATCTTTAGTTCGTTAGCTTTATAGGCGGCGACGCAGTGGGCGGCGGTGAGCACCACGGACGGGTGGATCAGGGAGCCTCCACATACGTACAGATTGACAGGTTTGTCAGAAACCACCTGCTCCTCCCGCAGCACCGCAACCATCCACGGGAATTCACCAAATTGTGCCTGGTTGTCCTGTTGATATAAACAAACATTGTTTAGCAGACACATTTACGACATGAAAATAATTTATAAATTCATCCTAAACAAGGAAACGATTTATTCATTTAAATACAAAAAAATTTAAGAGGTTAATGATGAAGACTACAATGAATTTAAATTAACTAAAACTTAGATATTAACTAAGGTTTAGATATTAAAAGTTAATATCTAAACCTTGGTTACTAAGGTGGAAATATTTGGTGTTACCAAATGAATGAAAGTTTTATTCCAGAAACATTCCGAATCATCTCAAACTGTAAATGAGTTGGTCAGATTGACAGGCGACCTACCTGGTACGCTACATGTATACGGTATATACTGTACAAATAGTCGCTAGGAAGCATCATGCATACAATAATAAAAACTATAAATTATTACTAACCTAACTGGCTTTAGGTATAGTTTGGGTATATTGTTAGGGTAAACCAAATTTTTACGAAATATGAATTGTGTTTCATTTACAGCACGAGAGAGGAGGGGCATCACGTGGATTTTTCAACATACTGTACTGTATGTACCTTCACTTTTAACCTCCATGATCCACCCCGTTAAGCTTTTACTTTTAGTAACCATGGTAAAGTATTTATGTACCATGTTTTAAAATCTATTAAATTAGTGGAAATTTAGTGTCCATTGAATTTCACAAGTTTATCGGTGGTGAAATATGTATAATTGCTTCTAATTTCACCAGAATTTATCACTTATCAGCTTTTTCTGTCTTGCTGATTGATATAAGAGTCATAATGGTGTCATCTTTTTAACACATACTGTACTAACCAATTTTACGGGCCAACTCCAGATATTAGTCTCAAGCTTATGAACGACTCATTTTCCAACAGTTCATATAATGTAGATTTACTAAACTTGTTATTGGAAGATATTTCTGTGCTTCCGTAAACAAGGTCATAAAGCGCGTGCTCGTAAGTGATCAGTACGTACAGTCGGGGGTCAAAAGTTCGCTCCCGCCCAAAATGAAGCCGCGTCGACCCCAAATGAGATGAAACAGTCTGGATAAGTCAGTTCGGAGACTCATTCCCTTGACTCTGTTTCACCACGGAGAGTGAACTTTTGTCCTCAACTGTACACTAAACCACAATTATTCTAAGTTACGGACTTTACTGGTTATCTTTGGTCGAATTGCCTTCCTGTTTAAGAATGTTTGTATACCCGCACTGTTTAGGTATATTATTTGTATACCTACACAGTCTATGTACTTCTGTTGCCCCACCAAAGGTAGGTAAAAATTTTTGCCATACAGGCAAGCATACCAACCCTCCCAGCACAGCAGCAGACCCCCCCCCCTCCCCCACCCGCGATACTTTTTTTTTTACTTTGTGCACCGTATACCTGCATTGTCTATTTACACATGCTAAACCAAAAGTAAACTTGGATGGCGATTTTTATGAACAAATCTATCTATCTACGAAAATAAATACAATACTAACTTTGAAGCCGAGGATGCGAGCGTTAACTCCCTGAGGATTGCGTTGACCACAGTGGGGAAGGTATGGATCGACCGTGGGTGGTATTTCGTCTGTAGGGTTGTTGCAGCACACATCCAAAAACTGTGGACAGTCCGAGTTGGATTGTCCGGTGGTAGAGTTCCCAAACCTGTGTGTGAGAGAGATGCCGTTAGAAGTTGTCTTTAATAGCAAACGAGATCATCATCACGTGGGCAGTAATAAACCTGTAAAAAAATGGTTACTAATCGTTGTCAAGACTTTGTTAAAGTTATGAAGGGGCATGTAAGAACCACGGCCGTACTTTGGATAGCTTTATAACCAGATCTCACTGAAAATATAAATGGCCTAGAGTTCAACCTCGCCCGAGAATCGAACCCAAGAGCACCTGAGAGACAAAAATGCTGTCCACTACACTGCCTGAGCTGAATATAACCGCATCTGTAAATATACCAGTGAAGATTTACCTGATGTTGATGAGTCCTGCACCATCGGTAACGATGTCTCCCTCCCGACACAAATAGTAGGGCACACAACTGCCCGCGCCGCCGTTGCACAGGACGAGTGTATCCACAGTGTTATTTGGTACAGGAGATGTATTTCCGCCAGGGTCGACTGGGTTGTTGCAATCGGGTTCCCACCAGAAGCAGTCTGGTTCAGCTTGTCGACGTTCCCTCGGTATGGCAGTGGCTGCTGCCAACACCGTCACCAACACGACCAGTGAACGCATTCTGTTGAACATAATAATCAGTTACAACAGGACTGCAATGTCAAATATTATGGATGCCCTATAAAAACAGGTACTAGATAACAAACTATGAAAAAAAAAAGACGGTACAGAGAACGGGCGTCTCTTTACTGATGCCAAGTTTGAACGAACTCTATGATAAGGTACTTACTGTATGTTATATTTTTTCACTTGTGATGTGCTTTATACTGGACAAAGGTGTCACTTCTGTATATCCAGAATACCATTTTCACGAATCCTGTATTGGTTATATTCGCAGAAAGAAAATTTGTGTAAGCTTACGAGAATAAGTTTTTAAAACTCCTGAGGTGTGTACGGGCAAGGCTAAATATTTTCTCCCAGTTAATGAAACGAACCAACTAAACCTAGGGTAATTTAAACCGGCCAAAATAGTAACACTAGAGGTTAAGCCGGTAATTTACAGTAGGTCCGATCTTTCGTTAACTACACTCAGAAATGATGTCATCCCGACGTCACCGAGGCTCCGACCGTACTGTATGTTTCGTGAAGGCTCTGGACAATTTATTAACTTTTTTTTTTAACTTTTATCCTCTTCGCCACTGATCGGCTCGCTAGCCTCCCGGGCGATCGGTCACGTCTCTGTCACGCACTGTTGGCAAATACTGGGCATGCACCGGCTCCTGAATGTACCTGAACCCGCTCCAGTGTTGGTCAAGTCTTCTCTTGAAAGAGCTCACACTCGGTGCCGTCACAACACTCTCTGGTAGATTGTTCCAAGAGTTTACAACCCTCACTCCGAAAAAGTTTGCCCTCACGGTTTTCTGGACTTGCGGCTTCTTCAATCTTGAGCTGTGACCCCTTGTGGGGCGAGCGTCCGCCAGCTCCAAGTAAGGACACTCAACTGAGTAGTTCCCCTGAGATGCTTATAAACCTCAACTAGGTTCCCCCCTTCTGTAGTATAAGCTAGGCAAGTTCAGGCGCTCCAATCTCTCAGGGTAGCTGAGGTGCCGAAGTGCAGGCACCAGTTTGGTGGCCCTCCTTTGAACATTTTCAACCAACTGACAGTCCCTAGCATATCTCGGGGACCAGATGGGGTGACAGTACTCCAGATGGGGAAGCACTTCACTCCTGAAGATCGTCACGAGGGACGGACCGTCTAGATATCTGAACGACCTTCTTATAAGACCCAATAATTTATTTGCCTGATTTACCTTCTTCTCACAATGGCCCGAGAACTTCAGCTCATTGTCAACATACACACCTAGGTCCTTCTCACACACAGTCTCAACTAGTACATTTTCTTCATCCCGTTGGGACATATGGTACGCCTCCTTACCGTTGGTACGCCCCAGGTGCATCCTCTTACACTTCGTGACATTGAATCTCAGCAGCCATTCCTTCGACCATTCCTGGAGCCCACAGAGGTCCTTCTGCAGCTCTTCACAGTCCGCTTGGTTCTTAATTTCCCGAAATAACTTGCCATCATCGGCAAACATTTGTATGGAGGAGTGTACAACGTCAGGCATATCATTTATGAAACAAACAAACAACAGCGGGCCCAATACACTACCCTGCGGTACCCCACTTGTTACAGGTACAGATGACGATTTCGTGCCATTAATCACCACACATTGCTTGCGGTCATGTAGAAAGTCTTCTATCCACGCTAGGACATTTCCCCGAATTCCGTACCCTTCCAGTTTGATTTTCAGCCTTTCGTGGGGTACACTGTCGAAAGCCTTGGCAAAATCTAGGTAAATATTGTCGATATTACCACCCCGTTCTAGAATATAGGTCCAAATATCCAATACCTTGAGCAATTGTGTCAAGCAAGAGCGCCCCGGCATAAAACCGTGTTGGCAATCTTTTACAAGGTTGTTTCGTAGTAGATGTTCCATCGCGGCATCTCTGATAATACGCTCAAGTACTTTACATATTATGCTGGTCAGGCTCACCGGTCTATAGTTGTTCGTGGAGTGACTATCGCCCTTCTTGAAGATAGGACTCACATAAGCCACTTTCCATTCACTGGGGACCATTTGTTCATCCAGGCATTTACAAAACAGAATCTTCAGGGCTCTGCAAGCTCGTTGCACAGCTCTCTTAGCACTCTAGGATGCACCATGTCAGGTCCAGGACTCTTATGGACCTTTAGCCTGGACAGTTTATTTCTAATACCCTCTTCTGTGAACACAATGTGGGTCATTGCTGTGTCGAACCGTCTGTCCTCAAACGCAGGAAGGTTAGTTGCATCCTCTCTTGTGAACACTGAGGAAAAGAAGCTGTTCAATGCCTCAGCTTTATCCTGGTCAGAATCTGCGTAACTACCATCTTCAAGCCTCAGGTCTGATACTCCTACTCGCGTTTTCAATTTCGACTTTGCATAGCGGTAAAACGCCTTTGGGTTTGACTTGACCTCGCGTGCAACCAGCCTTTGGAACTCCTTTTCAGCCCTCCTACACTCTATCTTTGCTTGGTTTCTGGCTCTTGCATACATCCTTCTGTCCTGCTCATCGTTTGACCCAACCACGTCTTAATTTCCTGGGTTTTCTTCTTGTTTTGTCGACCGCCGCACATGGTTCGTAATGTAGGGATCCTCGTATTCCTAGAAGCACTGGGTTTGGTCTTGGGTATATATTTAATAGATAAAATGGGTCATTTTACTGAATTGATATTCAGCGTAATTATTACTTGCGTTCTTGTACTGTAATAAGTCAGGCCAGTTGATACCCTCATCTCTTCCACTCATCCCATTGTAATTTCCTTGTAATAATATTTGCACCTTGGCCTGGCCTTATCTTGAACTAGGTAACAGTTAAATCTGAATGACAACACTGTATGGTGACTGGTGCCAACTGGGGAGCAGGTGTTTCCGGTTTGGCCACCATACCCTCCTCGTTTGTTATGATGAGGTCAAGTGGCTTGGGTGTTTGCACTCCCTCTGTAATATGTCGGGTCTCTCACATGTTGGAACAGAAAATTATCTCTCCAAGTTTTACTACAAAAATGTAGGATTATTCAGAGTCATTCGGGGTGGACTCGTTTCTCCGTCGATGTCGCCATAGTTAAAGTCCCCATGATAAGGAGGTGGCTGGGGTTGAGCATCGCCGCATTGTTTATTAGGTTCTTATTAGGATTTCAGCGCTTTGATTTGGTGGGCGCAGTTCGGGGATCTGTGCGTGCCGACGATGAAATGATACCTCCCTTTAATTTAATTTTACACCACTTGGACTCTTCAAAAACATCTCTCCTGGCACTCGCCTGGCTGGCTTAAGGTGTACCTAGCGTAGATATACACCCTCACATAGGATTCTTGAGTTAGGTTCGTAAATGGAGTCATGTCATGTGCTGAACTCCACATTCCTCTGGGTCGATTCCATATGTTGCAACAGTTCTGCTCCTACAATATCTGGTTGGGTGTACTCTTATTGAGTGTTTCAAACTCCTCCCCATGGGAACGTGTCGGTAGTGTACATGACTTGTTGTTGGAATTTGTTCTCGGTAACGTCTCTGCTCTTAGTAATAAACCCCACTCCACCCACATTCTCAGAAGCTGCAGCATTTGCTAAGTACAGTACACTGTATTTTGCAGGGTGTGGTTAAAATGTCATTGTTTACACGGCGCTCGTTCCCTCCTGTCCGGTAGGCTGAGCTGGTGCCTTATAGGGTGGGGGTTGAGTGGGTGGAGGGGTTTCTGCCCCTGGCTGTGTCCTTTGCCTTGTTTCCACTGCCACTCACAGAGTATAACCCATGTGCACCTGTCCCGTTCCTCCTCGACTCCTCCCTCTTGCTAGCTGGTCAGCAGGAGCTTCTTGTGCCTGTTCCTCTTCATTGCAAATTGCGGTCTGGGTGAATAAATACATCCCGAAATACTCGCTCCTTGCTAAGTTTTTTGCCTGCCGGGCAGCAGCCATTTCTCCTCCTCACTCCCTAGTGTGATCCTGAGGGGGCGAGGCAGCCTACTTTTGTCCCAGTCTCCTCCCTTAACAATTTTTCCATTCTCAATTAAGATGCAGTAAAACGAATAAATAAGCAAAGTTCACGTAAGAAAATCGCATTAATAGTTTATTTTCATCGCAGAAAACGGATGATAATAATGAAGTAGGTTGGTGGTGGGGCCAAGAACTGTAGTGGGGGAGATAATTCTGTGTGAGCGGAGTCACAAAAAACGCTAAGAAAAACTAGTTTCGTAAACTTCCCGAAGCCTCCATTGTTGCCAATACCTAAACACAACTACACCCTCCTCAACTCCCCTCAATAAACTTTTTTTTTCTGTATACAGTAAAATATAGTTTTGATATTTATCCTACGAAAAGATTCTAGATCCGACTGAAAGATCCATAAAACTGCCTGGAAGACGGTGTCACCTGTCACCATTATTTTACAAATACCTTTCTTCTCCCAAGTGTTCCTACACTACACTACACCACACTACACTGTAGCTAACCACATGGTTTACAATACACGATAGCTAACCACACCACTCTATAGCCAACCACACCACACTGCAGCTAACCACACCTTTCTACAGCTAACCACACCTTTCTATAGCTAACCACACCTTTCTATAGCTAACCACACCTTTCTATAGCTAACCACACCTTTCTATAGCTAACCACACCTTTCTATAGCTAACCACACCCTTCTATAGCTAACCACACCTTTCTATAGCTAACCACACCTTTCTATAGCTAACCACACCTTTCTATAGCTAACCACACCCTTCTATAGCTAACCACACCTTTCTATAGCTAACCACACCTTTCTATAGCTAATCACACTTTTCTATATCCACACTCATATCACGTGACCAACAACGGGCGAGGAGTGGCCTCTGGCCTTCATGCGTCAGGCAACAATACAGTTCTTGTCAATGAGACTGGAACGCCCACCTGGCCTGCTCACCTCACACACTACATCCCTAGTTCTGACCACACACGCCCTGCTTACATCATTCTTAGACAACAAACCTTGCTGGCTGTCAAAGTGAATTTTATACATTTCAGAAAACAACGCTGGTAGTGGTCTCTCTCTCTCTCTCTCTCTCTCTCTCTCTCTCTCTCACACAGTAGATTTGCATATACACACCCAATCGAATACGTCTTATGAAAAGTTACACACAATTCGCTTTTCAAGAGATATTATTAGTTATGGCTGAAAGGCTTTGTCCACAGTACCACCAGAACTCAACCACAACAATAATAGTGACCTGACCGACCAGCTGCTTGCTCTTAACGTCAGTACTGAGGGAAAATTTATACCTACGAACCTGTGTTATTTATTTACTTATATATTCAAGTTTTGTTTATTGCCTTTGTTTATTTATATTGGTTTGATTACTGTTTTTACTCAGTGTTTTGTTTAATGTTTGTTTTGTTTGATTCGGGGGAGCCTCCAGCACTGAATATCTTCCAACCGGGGCTAACAGGCAATTAAGTCACATGAGCAATAATGAGTCGCCCAGCACCACCACGCAATATGATCGTCGCATCCACACTCACAACAGGAGTCTTATCAGAACAAGAACTCGGGTGAATTAAATTACCTTAAAATATCTCCAGGAGTGTAGCAAAGTCCGTAGCACCTCACACTCTCTCACTAGAACACGCCTCTGCGAGTGACTGTGTTGACCAGGGCCCGCGCGGCTCCTTATATTGGCCCGGTTGCGACTCGCCAGTATTGCCAAGGCCTCTTGAAATTTAAGCTTGGTAGTCTCTCTACCGCAAGGATTTTCATCTTCAGTGCAAAAATTTAGATTGGTGCAAACATGTAGTATTATTGATAAAGATTATAATTAGCTCGTTGTTAATGTCATGAAAGCAACGGATATATTGCATGTATGAATTGTCTCACATCGTCAGCCAGACCTACAGTACATCAAGCGGTCCTCTAGGAAAAACATGCACACCACAAACAAGCAACACTTGGCTCTCTTCAACGTGACGTTGACATCCATATTTAACATCAGATATTACACAAGCGAAAAGAATGAATTTATAAATAAATCACCAGCTGCAGCCAGCAAATAAATCCGTATGATATTCTCCGTAAAACAAATGTTAATCGTTCATAATCTTTCGTGAATAAATATTGCCATCCGATCTGCGTCTTTCCAGCGATATCGTCATGGAGGATGGGAGGAATAAAGAAAAGGGTTAAGTAGTCGGGTGGCCCACACAAGGTTTCGTGTGAATATATTCAGAAAACCCACACTACGTCACCGTGTAGCTCCGCCCACTTCCTGACGTCATAACTTTTACCTGTGAGCCAGAGCACAACACTGGTTACCTCCTTCTCTCCTTCACACTAACCTCAATCGCTTCCTCTCTCCCTCACATTACCTTTGGCTCCCTCTGTCCCTCACACTACACGCGTTGGCCCCTCACCTCCCTCACACCTAATCGCTCCTCCCTTTCCTAAAACTACACCTACTGGCTCCTCCCTCCCTCCACACTACACCTACTAGCTCCCTCCTTCCCTCACCAACACCTACTGGCCCTCCCCTCCTCACACTACACCTAAGCTCTCTCCCTCCTCAAACTACACCTACTGGCCCTCCTCCCTCAAACTCCACCTACTGGCTCCCCCCCTCCTTTACACCTACTAGCTCCCTCCTTCCCTCACACTACACCTAGCTCTCTCCTCCCTCAAGCTACACCTACTGGCTCTCTCCTCCTCAACTACACCTGGCTCCCACCTGGCTCCCTTCCCTCTTTTGCTGGCTCCCTCCTTCCCTCACACAACACCTACTGACCTACTGGTTCCCTCACATGCCTGCTGACCTCCCTCTCACACTATGCCTACTGGCTCCTCCCTCACACTGCCTCTGGCTCCTCCTACACCTACTGGCTCCCTCCTCAAACTACACCTACTGGTTCCCTCCCTCCTATGCCTACTGGCTCCTCCTCCCTCACACTACACCTGCAGGCTCCTTCCCTCACCTACTGGCTCGCTCCTCCTCCCCTCCTCCTCCCTCCTCAAACTACACCTACTGCTCCTCCTCCTCTCTACACCTGTTGGCTCCTTCCTCCCTCACACCTACTGGCTCCCCTCCCTCACCCCTACACCTGCTGGCTCCTCCCTCCACTACACTGGCTCCTCCCTCCCTCACACCCAGCTGCTCCCTCCCCTCCCACCTACTGGCCCTCACTACCTACTTGCTTTCCCTCCCCTCCTTCCCCTCTACTGGCTCCTTCCTCCTCCCTCCCTCAAACTACACCTACTGCCCTCCTCCCCTCCATACACCTGCTCCCTCTCTTCCTTACTACACCGGGCTCCTCCTCACACTACACCTACTGGCTCTTTCCGTCCCTCACCTGCACCTACTGGCTCCCTCCCTCCCTCAAACTACACCTACTGGCTCCCTCTCTCCTGCTAGCTCCTCCCTCAAACTACACTGCTCCTCCCTCCTGCACCTATTAGCTCCTTCCCTCCCTCAAACTACACCTAGCTCCTCCCTCCCTCCCTCCACTACACCTACTGGCTCCTCCACACCTGGCTCCTCCTCAATCTACACCTGGCTCCTCCTTCCCATACACTATTGGCTCCTTCCCTCCCTCTTACTGGCTCCTCCTCACTACACCTACAGGCTTCTTCCCTCCTCACACTACATCAACTGTTCCTCCTCACACTGAACCTGCTGGTCCCTCCCTCAAACTTCATACTGGCTCCTCCTCCACTACACCTATTGGCTCTTCTCTCCTCAATCTACACCTCTGGCTCCTTCCCTCACACTACATCAACTGGCTCCTTCCCTCACTCACACAACACCTATTGGCCCCTTCCCTCCTCTACCTGGCTCCTCCTCCCTCCCTCAAGCTACCCCTGCTCCTCCCTCTCAAACTTCACCTACTGGCTCCCTCCTCCCTCAACTCCACCTACTGGCTCCTCCCTCCCCTCCCTCAAACTACACCTACTGGCTCCCTCCTCCTCAAACTCCACCTACTGGCTCCTCCTCCCTCACCTGGCTCCTCCTCCCTCAGCTCCCTCCCTCCTGAAACTCCACCCTGTGTCCCTACCCTCCTCCTGTACCCTGTGTCCCTCCTCCTCACACCTATTGTCCTTCCCTCCTCACACTACACCTCCTCCTCCACTCACCTACTGGCTCCTCCCTCCCTCAAACTCCACCTACTGGCTCCTCCTCCCTCCAACACCTGCTGGCTCCTCCCTCCTCCAACTCCACCTACTGGCTCCTCCTCCTCAAACTCCACCTGGCTCCTCCCCTCACTCAAACTCCACCTGGCTCCTACCTCCTCACACAACACCTACTGGCTCCTTCCCCTCCCTCAAGCTCACCTGCTGGCTCCCTCCTCCCTTGACCTTCCCTCCCTCACACCTACTGGCTCCCTCCCTCACACCTATTGGCTCCTTCCTCCCCACACACCTACTGGCCCCTCCTTCCTCACACCTGTTAATCCTTCCACTCACTCAGGCTCACCTGCTGACCACTCCTCCTCCAGACACCTGTGGCTCCTTCCCTCCCTCACACTACACCTACTGGTCCCTTTCCTCACACCACACCCTGGTCCTTCCCTCACTCAAGCTCCACCTCACTGGCTCCTCCCTCCTCACACAACACCTATGGGCTCCTTCCTCCTCCACTACACCCTACTGGCTCCTCCCTCCACTCACACAACACCTGTGGCTCCTACCCTCACTCACACCTATTGGCTCCTTCCTCCCTCCCCACACACCTACTCGCTCCCTCCTTCTTCACCTACTGTCCTCCTCCCTCCCTCCAAACTACACCTACTGGCTCCCTCCTCCTCCAACCACCTGGCTCCTCCTCCTTCACCCAGCTCCTCAACTCTGGCTCCCTCCCTCCTCCAAACTCCACCTACTGGCTCCTCCCTCCCTCCGGCTCCTGCCTCCTCACACTGCACCTGGCTCCATCCTCCTCCACTTCACCTGGCTCCTTCCCTCCTTCAAACTACACCTGCCTTCCTCCCTTAAACTACACCTACTGGCTCCTTCCTCCCTTAAGCTACACCTGGCTCCTCCTCAAACTCCACCTACTGGCTCCTCCCTCCCTCAAACTCCTTTGGCTCCCTCCTCCTCAACTCCCCTGCTGACCTCTCCCTCAGGCTCTGCCTCCTCCCTCCGACTCCACCTACTGGCCCCCTCCTCATTCACCTACCTGACTCCTTCCTCCCTCACATTAAACCTGCTGGCTCCTTCCTCCCTCAAACTACCTACTGGCTCTCTCCTTCAACCTGGCTCTCTCCTCCCTCAAACTACACCTGTCCTCACTCCTCCCTCACACTGGCTCCTCCTCCTCCACCTCTCTCCTCCCTCAAGCTTCCTCCTCACTGGCTCTCCTCCCTCCTCAAACTACACCTACTGTCCTCCTCCTCCAACTACCTGGCTCCTCCTCAAACTCCACCTACTGGCTCCTCCTCCTCCAAATCCACCTACTGGCTCTCCACTCCCTTGCTTCCTCCTCCCTCACACACCTATTGCTCCTTCCTCCACACCTGCTAGCTTCTCCTCCCTCCTCAAACTACACCTACTGGCTCCTCTCCCTCACCTACACCTGCTGGCTCCCTCCTTCCTTCCCTGCTCCCTCCCTCACTACACCTACTGGCTCTCCTCCCCTCACACTGCCACCTGCGCTCCTCCTCAAACTACACCTACTGGCTCCTCTCTCCTGCCTGGCTCCTCCTCAAACTACACTTGGCTCCTCCCCTCCTGCCTTGGCCACTCCTCAAACTACTGGCTCCTCCTTCACACTGCACCTATTGGCTCCTCCTCCTCAAACTGCACCTACTCCTCTCCCTCTCTCACCTAGCTCACCTCCTGTTGGCTCCTTCCTCCTCCTCCACCTGCTGGCTCCTTCCTCCTCCCTCACACTACACCTACTGGCTTTCCCTCCCTCACTACATCAACTGCTCCTCCCTCCCTGCACCTACTGGCTCCTCCCTTAGCTTCCTTACTGGCTCCCTCCCTCCCTACACCTATTGGCTCCTTCTCTCCCTCAATCTACCTGGCTCCTTCCTCACATACATCAGCTCCTTCCCTCACTCACACCAACACCTATTGCTCCTTCCCCTCCTCACACCTACTGGCTCCTCCTCCCTCCCTCAACTACACCTACTGGCTCCTCCCTCCCTCCAACTACACCTGGCTCCCTCCCTCCCTCAAACTCCACCTCCCCTCCCTCCCCAGCTACCTGGCTCCCTCCTCCCTCCAGCTCACCCCTGGCTCCTCCCTCCTCACTCACCTGCTGGCTCCTCCCTCCTCAAACTCCACCTCTGGCTCCTCCCTCCTCAAACTCCACCTGTGGCTCCTACCCTCCTCACACACCTGTTGCCTCCCTCCTCACACACCCTGTTGCTCCTTCCTCCCTCACCTACACCTCTCGCTCCTCCTCCTCAAACTACACCTACTGGCTCCTCCTCCTCAACTCACCTCCTCCCCTCCTCACACCTGCTGGCTCCTTCCTCCGCTCACCTGCTGGCTCCCTCCTCCTCACCTACACCTGTGGCTCCCTCCCTCACTACACCTACTGGCTCCTCCTCACACCTGTAGCTCTTTCACACAACACCTGTTGCCTCCCTCTTTCACCCTACTACCCTCCCTCCCGGCCATCCCTCATCCCTCACCCCCTGGCCTCCTCACTCAAACTACACCTGCTGGCTCCTCCTCCTCAATCACCAACTGGCTCCCTCCTCCCTCCTCAAACTCCACCTACTGGCTCCTCCCTCCTCAAACTACACCTACTGGCCCCTCCCCTCACTGCACCTCTGGCTCCATCCCTACCTCAAACTACACCTACTGGCTCCTTCCCTCCCACACTACACCTACTGGCTCCTTCCCTCCTCAAACTACACCTACTGGCTCCTTCCTCCCTAACTTCACCTACTGGCTCTTCCTCCTCAAACTCCACCTACTGGCTCCCTCCCTCCCTCAACTCCACCTACAGGCCCTCCCTCCTCCTCACCTGCCTGGCCTCCCTCACCTGCCTACTGGCTCTCCCTCCCTCACACTACCTGCTGTCCTCCTTCACTACCTACTGCTCCTTCTACACCTCGCTCCTTCCTCTTACTACACCTGGCTCCTCCTCAGCTCACCTACTGGCTCCTCCTCCTCAAACTACACCTACTGGCTCCCTCCTCCCCTCAAGCTCCACCTGGCTCCTTCCCTCCTCAAACTACACCTATTTGCTCCCTCTACTGCTCCTTCCCTCTCACACTACACCTACTGGCTCCTTCCCTCCCTCAAACTACACCTACTGGTCCTTTCCTCCCTCCCCTCCACTACACTTCTGGCTCCTCCCTCCTCAAACTACACCTACTGGCTCCTTCCTCTCTCCCTCACACACCTACTGGCTCCTCCTCCTCCAAGCTTCACCTACTGGCTCCCTCCCCTCACTCCAACCACCTACTGGCTCCTTTCCTCACTCTCCTGCCTGCTGGTCCCTCCCTCCCTCCCTCTACCTACTGGCTCCCTCCCTCCCCTCACACACACCTACTGCTCCTTCTCTCTCCCTCACACCTCCCTCCTCCCCCACACACCTACTGGCTCCTTTCCCCTCACTCTCAACACCAACTGACTCCTTCCCTCCCTCCTTCCTACACCTACTGGCTCCTTCCCTCCCTCACACTACACCTACTGGCTCCCTTCCCTCCTCTCACCTACTGGCTCCTCCCTCCCTCCCTCACCTACACCTACTGGCTCCTTCCCTCACTCCTTTAACCAGCTCGACTCCTCCCTCCTCCCCTACACCTACTGGCTCCTCCCTCCTCAAACTACACTTGGCTCCCTCCCTCACTATGCCCTACTGGCTCCCTCCCTCACACTACACCTACTGGCTCCTCCCTCAAACTTCACTGGCTCCCTCCCCTCCCCTTGCCTGCTGGCTCCCTCCCTCCTGCTTCACCTGGGCTCTTCCCTCCCTCCCCTCCCTTCACCTACTGGCTCCCTCCCTCACACTTCACCTACTGGCCCTTCTCCACACTTCACCTGGCTCCCTCCCTCCCTCACTCTGCCCTGCTCGCTCCCTCCTCCTCACCTTACACCTACTGGCTCCTCCTCCTCAAACTACACCTACTGGCTCCTTCCCTCCTCGCACAACATCTCTGGCTCCCTCCCTCCCTCCACACTACACCTACTGGCTCCTTCCTCCCCTCACTACACCTACTGGATCCTTCCCTCAATCCTCCAACATCTACTGGCTCCTTCCCTCTCTCCCTCACATACACCTTCTGGCTCCTCCCACTCAAACTACACGTACTGGCTCCCTCCCCACACTGCTACTGGCTTCCTCCCTCATACACCCTGTGTCCTTCCCTCAATCCCTTTAACATCTCGCTCCTTCCCTCTCTCCCCTCACACTACACCTACTGGCTCTTCCCTCCCTCACACTACACCTACTGGCTCCTTCCCTCAATCGCACACTATGCTACTGGCTTCCTCCTCCACACCTACCCAGGCTCCTTCTCTGCCTAATACTCGTATAACTAAACTTATCCGAACGCGTAGTAGTGTTCGGATGGGTAATTCAGGTAAAATAAGCTGGAGTGTCTAATCTTCAGGTGAAATAAGCTGGAGTGTCTAATCTTCAGGTGAAATAAGCTGGAGTGTCTAATCTTCAGGTGAAATAATTATGGGCATTAATCCTTTTCATTATAGTGGTGATTAAAATTGGCGAATGTAAATCCTGCCAAGAGTTTCATAAGACAAAATCCATTACAATAATAACACAGTGGAACCAACCCAGTAATACCAACACCAAGAGAACTAACCCAGTACCAAGAGAACCAACCCAGTATTACCACCACCAAGAGAACCAACCCAGTATTACCAACACCAAGAGAGCAACCCAGTATTACCAACCACCAGAGAACCAACCCAGTATTACCAGCAGAGACCAGCAGTATTACCAACACCAAGAGAACCAGCGGTATTGCCAACACCAAGAGAACCAACCCAGTATTACCAACACCAAGAACCAACCCAGTATTACCAACACCAAGAACTAACAGTATTACCACCACCAAGAGAACCAGCAGTATTACCAACACCAGAGAACCAACCAGTATTACCAACACCAAGAGAGCCAACCCAGTATTACCAACACCAAGAGAACCAACAGTATTACCAACACCAAGAGAACTAACCCAGTATTACCAGCAAGAGAACCAGCCGTATTACCAACACCAAGAGAGCCAACCGTATTACCAACACCAAGAGGCCAGCAGTACCAACACCAAGAACCAGCAGTATTACCAACACCAAGAGGCCAGCCCAGTATTACCACACCAAGAGAACCAGCCCAGTATTACCAACACCAGAGAACCAACCCAGTATTACCAGCACCAAGAGAACCAGCAGTATTACCAACACCAAGAGAACCAACAGTATTACCAACACCAAGAGAGCCAACCAGTATTCCCAACACCAAGGAAGAGCCAACCCAGTATTACCAACACCAAGAGAACCAGCCAGTATTACCAACACAGAACCAGCCCAGTATTACCAACACCAAGAGAACCAGCAGTATTACCACCACCAGAGACCAACCCAGTATTCCAACACCAGAGGCCAGCAGTATTACCAACACCAAGAGAACCAACAGTATTACCAGCACCAGAACCAACAGTATTACCAACACCAGAGAACTAACCAGTATTACCACCAAGAGACCAACCAGTATTACCAACACCAAGAGAACCAACCGGTATTACCAACACCAGAACCCAGCGTATTACCACCACCAAGAACCAGCAGTATTACCAACACCAAGAGAACCAACCCAGTATTACCAACACCAAGAGCCAACCCAGTATTACCACCACCAAAGAACCAACAGTATTACCACCAAGAGAACCAACCCAGTATTACCACCACCAAGAACCAACGTATTACCAACACAGAGCCAACCCAGTATTACCACCACAAGAACCAGCAGTATTACCAACACCAAGAGACTAACCCAGTATTACCACCACCAGAAACCAACAGTATTACCACCACCAGAGAACCAACCCAGTATTACCAACACCAAGAGAACCAACAGTATTACCACCACCGAGAACAGCAGTATTAACACCAAAGGTGTATTACCACCACCAAGAACCAACCCAGTATTACCACCACAAGAGACAGCAGTATTTGCCACCACCAGAGAACCAGCAGTATTACCAACACCAAGAGAACCAACCCAGTATTACCAACACCAAGAAAACCAGCAGTATTACCAACACCCTCCTGAATCATAACAGTAGACCGGGCTAAAAACCGAGTATTGGCACACTTGGGTCTTCCAGAGTGAAGTGATCGAACTTGTTTTATAAGGAGACAGGTTCTGGTGACGCTGTGTAGCCTACTTGTCGATGTCAAAATGGCGCTTGCTACATGGGGCCTTGCGACATTTGGGTCCAATAATTGGGAAAAATATGGAGAATATTTTGTGTATAGTTTATTTATTAATATTATTGTTTGTTTTAGTTTATTATTATTATTATTATTATTATTATTAGTAGTAGTAGTAGTAGTAGTAGTAGTTGTTGTTGTGTATATTACTGTTATTATTCTTTGGGGGGTGATAAAATTACCTGGTGTAAAAAATATGTAACTGATGGAATGCTCACGGCAGTAGTGTCTAAGTATCAACGGTGCCGATAATGATAAGAGTATGGTGATGGTATTAACAGTTGTAAAGATAATAGTAAATATTTTACGAAAGATAAAAAATAATGATACTACGACTACTACAACGACTTTTTTTTTTTAACGTGGCCTCCAGCTTCCCCCTATAGTCATTTTATTACTACGACTGCTACTACTAATAATACCTCTTCTTTTGCTGTTTCATCTCTATCAGGAAGCCTTTCGAAAAATAAAGAATTTGGGGCTGACGTCATTCGTACAGGTGACGTCACTCGCGTTCAGAAACTTTGTGGAGGCAGTGGGGAGAGCCCGGAGGAATTATTTTTCTTACAGTGATGTGTGTCAACAGCTGTTCTCGTGATAGTGTACGGTAGCGGCCAATTGTTTGCCCTAATAAAGGATGAACAGGAGATCGCAGACAATATAAATAAATAAACCGTATTAGGAATTCAAACCTGCAGGAGTGGACGGAGCACAGAACAAGATGATAGAAGAGGTGGGAATGAGATATGTACTGTACTTCACTCACTCATACTACTGTTCAGAATGTCCTCTCATCAGCCAACGTCACCCTGAAAAAGTGTTAAGCAGAGTCACAGGCCAAGCAGTCTAGTATAGTATAACATTACTTTAAACTATCTAATGGGATATTCAGGGAGCCAGGCTGGGCGGCCTTGGGACTGACAACTTCAAGCAAGACAAGGCAGGGCGGACCACATGGAAACCCAGCTCGCCTCTTCAAGATATCATCAAGCGCTATAGGCACATGATCTCAAGTTTCAAGATCGCTACGTTTTAATGCTGGACGAATATAGTGAAGTACTTTTTGTAACGCAGTGTGAACCATACACCAGCACAAACCGTGGAAGCAAGAACAGTACTGGGCTTAAAACTAGTCCTGGAAAGGCGATCAAGAACAAAGGAGTGACCCTACACATGCCACTGACTTCCTTCCCCTCGACGTGGCCATTCTATAACTTAACATTGTGGAACTTATCACATCCTATCGCACACTAAAACGCATTTAAACGTAAACTAACGTAATCCAAACTCAACGTGACACAGTACAACATGTCTTGCCCTGAACCTAACTAAACCAAACCTAACGTGAGTCATATCGATGCTAAACTAACCTGACGTGACCTAACTTAACCTGATGACGTATGTGTGTGTGTGTGTGTGTGTGTGCGTGTGTGTGTGTGTGGAGAGGGGGGGGAGATAAAAACACCACCGCGTACCTGAAGACAGTCAAGGACAACGACAACAACTCTGGATATAAGCTTATTCCTCCTCCATTTACTCCCCCCCCCCTCCTCCCTGCACACACAAGCGATGAGATTATTAGTTATGTTATCATACAGTCGGCAGAAACACTGAGGAAATTCCAACATTAATATCGTGATTTTTTTTTTCAAGGGTGCCGTAGAGCTGGTCATTGTCTGCCATAAATCACACGTGTAAAAAAAAATATCCAATGCGCTCGAAAACCATCCACGTATCGTTATATCGTGTGAAATTTAAGGTTTATACAAGTTTATTGAGGTTGGGAGGGTTGTGAGGCCGACACTCCTGGGGGAAGGTGACCTGTGAGAGTGTTGGTGATGAGGGTGTTGTGTTGTGGATCATATGAGGTAAACCTTCATCTTTATCCACCCATGAATGACACAAGCTGATGATGATTATATATATATATATATGTATTATTTAACTTTAAAACAGTAATGTGGTGGTAGACTGAATCGCATGTCAATCAAAAATAATCAATCACGTGTACAGCTGAATATCGGTTCAATTTATGTGTAGCAACATAACCGGAGCCGCTAGCTAGACGTTAAATTAAGATGTCTCGTTCTATGTCCAGGAATATTGAACAAAAAGAACAGAAAATAACAACAATAAGAATATATTTATACACAGGCGTTGTACTTATACCTTGAAGCAAGCGAGCAGGTCAAATGAATAACAAACCACGTGAATAATACAATGAATATCAAAGGCGTTCGTGAAGCGTCAACAACAACACATGTTGAGAAGCGCCGCACACCAGACCTGCAGCGTCACTCACTCCTCATAGAAAAACATCACCTCCTCCTCCTCCAAGTTGTTAAAAAAATCCGCCAGGAGACAAAATTCCCACTGAAAGCAAACCTGATTTAGCCACGGAGCGTTGGGTAGGGCTTGAGGGACATGACTTGGCGGGTTCTGTACAGGTTTTATAATGAAGCTAGTGGGGTTTGGTATTTTGTCCAGTGGGTTTTTATCTGGTAACATTTTGTCCAGTGGGTTTTTATATGTTTACAATTTGTCCAGGGAAATTTTGTTCGATACCATTTATTATTTTGGAGTATTTTCCCAGGTAATCATTCTTCAACATCAAAGCTCACAAGTCAAATGATGTGTATTTCAAGCCTGGAGACGGTATAGTGTGTCGTGGGTGTTGTAATACACTTGAGTACAGTGTAATAATAATAATGTCTTGTTCCCGGGCGTCTACCTGTACACATCCTCTCCGGGTCATCTGCCTTCAGGACTCGATGTATACCCTGTGTTGTGTTGTGTTGTCTTATTAACGTGTGTTTTGCCGTTGTGTGTTGTCCTGTGTTATGTTGTGTTATTAGCCTGTGTTGTGTTTTGTTATATTCACTAGTATACTACGTAAAGCCTAAGAACAAAATATACCATACAGAAAAATTAGTTCAAATAAGAATGAGCCAAGGTGGATGACCAGAAAACTTAAACATGACATAGGAATAAAGAAAGGAATTTATAAGAAATTAAAGGGAGGAGAGGTGCAGCTCAGAAATTGGTATAATGAACTATCTAGGAATGTTAAGAAAAATTTAAGGAAGGCAAAGAGGGACTACGAAATCAGGGTAGAAAGAGAATCCAAGACGAATCCCAAGGGATTTTTCCAGGTGTATAGGACAAAGGTTAAAAGGCCAAGGACAAAGTGGGACCTTTAAAGTCAGGGAGAGGGGGGAAGTGATCGATGATAGTGAGGAAATAAGCAAAGCATTAAACAGCTACTTATCAGTTTTCACAGAAGAAATTCACGAGAAAATTCCAGAGGTGGAACTGATATTTAGGGGAAATGAAGAAGAGAAATGAAAGAATATCACTATCAGAAAAGAGGATGTTCTTAAGAAGATAAATAAATTAAAGAAGAAAAAATTCCCAGGGCCGGATGAAATTTTCCCTCGAGTTTTGAAAGGGTGTAAGGAACAGATTAGCGGACCCCTCGTAAATATATTTACAAAATCATTAGACACGGGAGTTGTGCCAGACTTGTGGAAACAGGCAAATGTAATACCCATATTCAAAAAGGGAGACAGAGCATCAGCGTCAAATTACCGGCCGATCAGTTTGACGTCAGTAGTGGGGAAATTTCTTGAATCAATTATAGCAAATAGCATCCGATCGCATTTGGAGAAAATAATTAATCTATGACTCTCAACATGGGTTTACAAAGGGAAAATCTTGTCTAACAAATCTGCTGATGTTTTTTTAGGACAGTCTTCGATGTCGTAGATAATGACGAAAATTACGATGTTATTTACTTAGCAAAGTGTTTGACAGAGTACCCCATCAAAGGCTTCTGAGAAAAGTTAAGGCTCAGGGTATCGAGGGGAAAGTCTTAAATTGGATAAAATCATGGCTCGCCGATAGAACACAGAGGGTCAGCGTAGATGGTGTTAAATCTGAGTGGGGCTGTGTAAACACTGGGGTTCCCCTGGGGTCAGTACTGGGCCCACTCTTGTTAATAATCTACATAAACGCTCTAGATATTGGGATCAGCAGTGACATGAGCAAGTTTGGGGATGACACTAAAATAGGGCGGTAGATTAATTCAGGGCAGGGTTCCAAATGCACTACATGAGGACTTAAATAAACTGCAGGGGTGGTCAGACAAATGGCAAATAAAATTCGACACCAGCAAGTGCAGCATACTTAATATTGTAAGAACAAATAATGTCAATGTATACAGCCTTAACAACATCAACCTAGAGAAATCAACTTTTGAAAGAGACTTAGGGGCACTTGTAAGCCCGGACCTACGGCCTAGAAAACAGTGCGTTAATGTTCGAAATAAGGCAAATAAAGTATTAGGTTTTATATCTAGAAGTGTAAGTAATAAGAGTGCAGAGGTCTTATTGCAACTATATCTTGTGCTAGTCAGGCCGCACCTCGATTATGCTGTTCATTTCTGGTGCCCTTATTATAGAATGGATATCAATTCACTAGAGTCGGTGCAGCGAAGAGTGACGAAAATAATTCCGGGACTTGGAAACCTTTCATATCAAGATAAATTAAAGAAACTAAACTTGCATTCCCTAGAAAGACGAAGAGTGCGGGGAGATATGACAAAAGTATTTAAGTGGGTGAAAGGAATCAATAAAGGAGATATAGATAAAGTTCTTATAATATCCGAGCAGGATAGGACTCGTAGCAACGGATTTAAGTTGGATAAGTTTAGGTTTAGGAGGGAGATAGGAAGGAACTGGTTCACAAATAAGGTGGAACAAGCTTAGCAACTTTGTAGTAAGTGCTGGAACGCTGGAAAGTTTTAAAAGGAGGCTAGATAGATCCATGGATGATAGAGAGTGGTAGTAACTCTCGACAGGAGCTGCCATGCACAGGCCAACCGGCCTATTGCAGACTCCTTATTTTCTTATGTTTGTATGTCTTTATGTTGTCCTGTGTTGTGCTATGTTGTGTTGTGTTATGCTGTGCTGTGTTGTGCTATGTTGTGTTGTGTTATGCTGTGCTGTGTTGTGTTATGCTGTGTTGTGTTATGCTGTGTTGTGTTATGTGGTGTTATACGGACGTATCTGGAGTATTCACAGTGTCAGCCATGATGCACAACTACGGCACACGGTATGTAGAGGTATGTGATGTGTAAGTTTGAGGCATGGCTGTAAAGTGTGAGTGTGAAGCGTAAGTCTGAATTGTAAGTGTGAAGTGCATGTGTGAGGTGTGTCTGTAAATTGTAATTTGTTCCATATTAAAAGATAAATTCTGCTGACCCGACGTTCCATTTGTCCTGTTTTCTTTGTTTCTCATTGTTATTTATCTTCAAATGTAAATAACAACAATGCATTCATTCTCAGTTGGTTCACATTTGTATGCGTCCAACCAAGTGGACATTGGGTGTGATGAGAGGGAGTTATATGTGACTGTCTCGAGGATCTTAACATGATCAAGAAGTCGCAGAATCACAGAGAGAAACGAATACATCATCGCAGTGTTAACAGTAGCGTGTCCTTATACCGCCAGATCCCACTTCCTTTACTTTAATGTCAGACGAGATATTAGTGGTTGAGACGGTGGCGGAGAGGAACAACTCCATGGGAAGCTTCTAATGGTAAGAGCTGCACTCACACCCTTCCAACCATAAACAAGAATTATCTGAGGGTGAAGGTTTCTGAGAATTAATTATTACGAGTAAACAGTGTAGTTACCATCACCTCGTCTGCACTGATGATGTAAGCCTGGGTGTGTCTGTGATTGGATAATGTGTTGCGTTGAGTGTTTCCTCTGAATTCTCGTGATCAATCAGAAGTCTGTGTTTGCGCTGTTGCTTTTTGTGTGTGAGTTCTTGTGTTACTTGACTCTGATGTATAATAATGGTACAGAGTGTCGCATTTTAGCAGCATTTGGGAACTATATCTAGCCTCGAGGTGGTGTGTAGCAGAACTGTGGTTTTATGAAAGGATTTTGCTAGCTTGGGTTGGGTGAGTGTGGCGAGCCAGCGGACACACGGTCGGTAAACTTGATTACTTACCGACTCCACACGACGGAAAATATCACACTAGAATTGCAAATCACAACAATGATATAGTAATAACACAGGACGCTACTTATTGGTGTTGTGATTTTATTGTTTGTTATAAATCTTTGTTATCGTCTCATGACGGTATATTCTATGATAGATAATTTTAACATCTTTGGTTGTGTGACCAACAGCAATCACGTGTATCGCCCGTGCGTCCGTCCGATGAGGGTAACTTTCCTAAGATTATAATTTTCGTGAAAGCTTATATGGGCAACATAAATAGCAAGAATACACGTCATAATTTTACAAAATCGTCGTCAAGGGTGGAAAGAAATTTTTGAAGCATCGTTAGGGTTTATGATATGCGGGGCCAGGGTGGGGGGATGGGTGCGTGTTGGCAACAGTGGGTGGTCCGAGACGAGGGTCATCCAGGAGAGGCAGAGGAGACGCACACACACACTCGCTTGCCACCGTCTTCCAGGAAGGTGGGATGGGGGAACAGAGAGTGTACCACGAAGACGGCTCTGACCACTAATTAGCCTGACAAGCTGAAGTGACCCGCGGTCTCCTGGTACACTGGAGGTAAATGAAAAAGATACGTTCATCTCTTACACGACTTAACGCTGAAAAGGTTAAACAAAATCATACGTTAAATTTAACATGATCAGGATTTTCAAAGATTCTATACCTTCGTTATCCATAATTCGGGTACACAAACAATCTGTTCGTTCTTTTAACCATAATCCGGCTTTACAACTAACGTTCCTTCGCTCCAAAAGTATCTTCACAGACCGATAGATTTCAAAATGAACACTACGACTCCTGTAGTTTCGGTAGGGCTGTCAAAATCCTTCGTCCTATGTGTCATATTATCTAACACAAAACTCTCTCTCGGCTTCTTACTTCATGTAAACTGGTAAGTTCTTTTGTGATTATTTCATAAACTGTGTATACTGTATATTCGTACACTTTAATTTTGTTTACATAAGAACATAAGAAAATAAGGAGTCTGCAATAGGCCGGTTGGCCTGTGCATGGCAGCTCCTGTCGAGAGTTACTACCACTCTCTATCATCCATGAATCTATCCAGCCTCCGTTTGAAACTTTCCAGCGTTCCAGCACTTACTACAAAGTTACTAAGCTTGTTCCACTCGTCCACCACACCAGTTCCTTCCTATCTCCCTCCTAAACCTAAACTTATCCAACTTAAATCCGTTGCTCCGAGTCCTATCCTGCTCGGATATTATAAGAACTTTATCTATATCACCTTTATTGATTCCTTTCACCCACTTAAATACTTCTATCATCTCCCCGCACTCTTCGTTTTTCTAGGGAAATGCAATTTTAGTTTCTTTAACCTATCCTGATATGGAAGGTTTCTAAGTTTACTACTCGTTGTTTATAAGAGTTGTACACAATGATTTCATTTAATGTTTACAGCCATGTGAATTAACTCTTTGGGGATGATGGTTTATACATCGTCTTCAAAAGTTTCAAACTATCATCCTCAAAGGGTTAAACCAGCGTTCTCAGAGTTAAACCATCGTTCCCAAAGGGTTAAAATATCGTCCTCAAAGGGTTTAACCTATCGATAACATGAACATAAATTCAGTTTATTATTTTTTTGAAGGGGGGGGATGTTATCTCTACAACACGTATATATAACTTTCTGCATAAGTTTAAGGTTTCATAGATGACGTCACACTGATCTTTCAGGCCCCTTAGCATAGTCATTGGCTAAATATCTTCTTTATGCATTGACTCACAGGTTAAAAAAAAAACCGTAACTGGCCAACTTTGAACCCTTAATATGACCCTTTAAATAGTGTGTGTGTGTGTGTGTGTGTGTGTGTGTGTGTGTGTGTGTGTGTGTGTGTGTGTGTGTAACTGTTTAACACTTCTTCTAAAGGTAAGATCTGTTATGGGATTGCAATCAGCGACCTTTGAATCATGACCTCCCTCCAGTGATCAGAGCGTTGTAAATGTCATGGCTACCTCGAGTTACAATAACGGTCTGTTATTAGTCATTGTTTGAGGGTGCGGTGGCGGACTGGTTACCACGTTGGGATCTTACCCCACTTGGCCACTCCCACCACAACAGAGCCACGGAGAGCGACCCTCCCCCCTTTCCCTTGTTTCCCATGCAGAACTTTCTAACAGTGAGACTCCTGACGTGGCTGGCTATACCTGACCACTCTTACAGGTCTTGGTGGAGGAGGAGACCCACTACGGACCTCTGGCTGTGTGTCACTTATGTATACACTGTCCAATCTAATAAATATAAGTACTAATGAAACAAGAGGCCTCAGAACAACTATCATTGTATAACTCGTATGATACTTCATTGCTGTGGTCACTCCAGAAGGTCATACAAGGTCACTGATCCTTCAAATCTTACCCCCAAATCCGCACGCCTTAGTGATCGTAAAGAAGAGGACTAATTAATTATATTTATAAAGTTCATGTTCCATTCCAGCGGACCTACTTAAGGGGAATGGAAGAGACACGTGTATTAATGATTGGGGAACAGGTGTATCAGTGGCTAGAGATAGAGAGTATAGTTGTGGTTATGACAAAGACGTATCTTCAGTACCTTTTCGGATGTGGACGTAACAGCTCATCTACAGAACTTATTATACAGTCTTGGTACACATTTGGCGCCATATTTGTATTCCAAACCCGTGTCATAACTTATTTAAGGTAGTTAATTCAGAGCATGATCCCGCCATCAGTGTACAGTGCCCCTTACTAATGCGTTTACAGAGGCTCGTCAGGTTTTGTGCAGTGTGGCAGCCGTGTGTTTGTTTACATTCGACAGAAGGAAACTCGCAATAGTAAACATGATATGGAATCAAATTAAAATGCACTAGTAAAGAGGACTGTACACGGAAATTACCTGACATACAAACCTCCGAGAATTTGGACTAGCACAAGATGACTCAGGTGTTCACAATTCTGGTGACTCACAGTATTACATCAAATATTTCAAGTGGAGTTTTGGTGATGTGTTTTTTAAATTTCATATATAATACTTTACAACAGTGTAGTTCCACGGGATGTTGCATATAATAATTAACAAACATCTACCAGGAACGAGAATGGTTCAGGCCGAGTGTTGGATTGCGTCACATCAGGAATCAATCTTGGCTGATTCTCGCCAACTAGCTTCATGGTGAGCTCCAGCAAGGTCATCTTTTTAGCTTGATATTACATATTTTAAATATTTTTTCTTCTTTTCTTGCACTGACAGGCGTTAAAGACATCAAGTGTACATTACGCTCTGCTTCCCAACAATTTGAGAAACAAGGGAATGGCCGGGGTCCAGGAGGCGGTCACAGAGTACAGGGAATAAAGGGATACAACAAATTAATACAAAGTCACTTAATTGGCTTGGATAGAAGGTGTTGACATCAGTTCGAAAAAGTATCTGTTAGGCGTTGTAACAAGTGTTGTGACTTGAGATGGGAATTGAAGAACATGAGCGATGTGTAACAAAGTTGTTATAAATAAATCGTCAATAAGATCGAGAAGCTGACATTTTTATCACAATTAGCAGATAAAACCCTCATGACATATCTACCGCGTGATCTGGTAGGGGGTTGGTACGTGTGTTTGCAGCGAAGTATCACACGGGAATAAGTCAGTGTGATATGGTTAATCAGTACACGATACTATGGCAGCGTTAATTCTTGGATTTATGAAGAAAAAGCTGATTATTTCCCTTCTTCCAGGCAGTCCACCAGATGGGAAAGAAGAGTAAACATTGATGCAGAGGAGAGTTACAAGAGCAACCAGCCGACGTGTGGGGCTCCTATATTATTTTTCTCCTTGTAAACAGTAAAGCAAGAACACACTCTAATTGGCAGAAATTTACTCAGGTACAACAAAAACAAAGATCTCAAAATGACGCTGAAATTGCATTGATATTCCACAATAATTTGGTGCGTTCTAATACAATTTTCCAAATAAAGTCGAAAACAAAAATAAGATAAAATCCAGGCCTATGGCTTTAGCGCATACGGAGTATGTGAGTTCTGATTGGCCCATATTATCAGCTGCTGCTTATCTTAACCTGTTTCAGTAATTATCTAAGATCGTCAAAAGGCACGTAAGTTGTTACCTCCAGTACCTCTGATCACAGTTATTTACTTCTTATTTAGTGTGTCATAATTATTTGATAAAGAAAATCCTTTCCATTACGTTGGCATTAGTATCGAATATTTTTGTTTTTGTTTAGAGAAGTGATAACAAGTGAACAACGACCACGGGAACAGTTTGTTTACATGTGTGGGGGTGACGGTGAGACGCACCGACGTCAGTTGCTTCAGTGCTGTAAGGACAGTGAGTCGCTGGTTTATTTTGAAGATTTTTTTTTTTTATTACGTGGGTTGTGATGTGATGAAAAC
Source organism: Homarus americanus (assembly GCF_018991925.1). Classification (NCBI taxonomy): domain Eukaryota; kingdom Metazoa; phylum Arthropoda; class Malacostraca; order Decapoda; family Nephropidae; genus Homarus; species Homarus americanus. The sequence continues at coordinate 4,255,161 of NW_024757794.1, forward strand.
TTCATTACAGATCGTTGTTAACTTTGTGATGGAGTAGTGAAGAAACTAATCAAGACCTTAGAACGAAGAAATATATACTGTACAATCCATCCTTGACCTATAGCTCTGGGTTAACAAGAAAAAAAATCTTCAAGAGCATGTGCAATTTTACTCGCAGAAGAAGACAGTGACTATGGACTCAGAAGTCATCTTTGTTTTAGCAAGAGGTACGTAATTTTGTATATTGTTTATTAGAGAAACTTAGACTCGGAACCTCTTACCGGGTGTGCCTCGTTAACAACAATTAGATATTTTAAGTATGCACAGATAGTTGTTTTGGCTATTGTACGTTAAAGAGTCCTTCAACGGTATTTTTGCTTTTCACACCACACATTCCTACCACTAATCTATTATCATATTCGAATAAGACGTTTAATTATAAGATAATTTTCACCTATTACATTACCGGCGGAAATGTATAATAACGGAAGAAAACGTATCCAAAATTTTCTCTGTTTTCTTCTGTTAATCTTGCGCCATTATGACCTACCTTACCTCCCACACTGCGTGTCTCCTTCATAAATAATCACGCGCTTGCGTTCCTGTACACCACGCGGCCAATCAAAAGCGTTTTTGTTTTTGCAACTAATTAAAATGATTTCAGTTTAATTCGCGTTATTTTTGGCCCAATAAAATTCGAGTTTTATTTTGGGTCACAATATTTCGAAATTCAAATTCAGTTCCGACCATGGACCATGGAAGTCTGTGATGGGTGCCACTTAAATTATATGGAGCTTATAGCGAGTTTTGGGGAAAACAAACAAGAAACTATAGCATTTTTTCGATCGCATGGTGTTCTTTCAACCTCAGTAAAGTGTACTAAGAGCAAGACAATGTAAATATCGCAAAGACCAACATATGTGGCGTTGTGTAAGAATCTCAGAATCCAACAACGAACAAGAACCAGGTCAATAAGGTAAGAAATAGGTGATTCCATCATATGGTGAGAGTCATTTAGGTTAGGTTTGGTTTTTGTTTTTCTAGCGTTTTTGGTGTATTTTGCCATGATTTTTTTTCGATAAAAAAACGGCCATTTCCGCCAGAAATGGAGGTAATATTCGGTCTGAACACACAAATACACAAGAAAAATATATTTTTGACTTTCTAACAGTGTGGTGTGACAGTGCAAATTTACCCCTTCAACACATATAACGGAAAAATAGGGGAAATTTAGCAGCGATTATCGTTAACCGCGATACGCACCTCCCAGTTCCCACAGTAAGATGGCCAATTAGCAGTGTAAAAGTGAAACTGGTTATAATTTATGCGGTTACACTGAGCATTTAACGACTTTTCCAGTTGAAGAGAAGCGGTTTATTACATTATCACTCTAACATATACAGTGTCTGATTGGAAAGACGTTCCCAGGCGAAGCGTCAAGCGTCACCTTCCTGTAAACAGAGAGCATACCAGGTTCTCTTACCAGGTAGGGCCATTGCCTGTCCATTGCAAACAGGCAGAAAGGTCTAAGTCGGGTCTAAGACTACTCCAGCCAAATGGTCAGGCAACAACAAGAAACAGTAAAGATTAATAAAGGCTGGTTAACTTATGCCATAGTGTGAGAACGGCAATGTAGAGCTGGATATAGGGAATCAAATATACTCGAAAAGGACATCAGACAAATAATCATGAAGAGATTTAAAGTCGTTTTGGGTTGGGACTTGGACAGTGGATTCAGGAAGTGCGTTCAGGGCTCGACAACCCTGTAGGAGAAAACCTATTGACATCAGTGTTAGTGTGTTGAACCTGAATTTTGTGGCAGTCCTCTCTGGAACCAAGGTAAATATGTCGGTGGGATGTACGGGTAAAGGTGAGAGGCCATAGAAGATGCAATAACATGTGATCAGGTCAAAACGGAGAAGACGCCCTTTGACAGAGTAGAGGCTCAATCGACGTAGACGTTCATTGTAAGGAAGTTCTCTGACCTCAAAGGTCAGTCTGGTCCATCTCCTCTGGTCTGACTCGTGTAGTCTTGTATCAGTGATATATCCCTGATTCCAAAGTGGGGAGGCAAAGTCTATGAGTGATCCAATGTCAGAGGTAAAGAGTGGGGTCATGAAACTGGTTGAACGATTGAATGCGCTCTTGAGTATAATAGTGGCTGCATCAGCTTTGTGTACAATGTGCTGGCTCTAATATGTTGGTGAAATTTAAGGGTCGAGCTAATGATCACCCCTTGGTCCTTCTGGGATGTCGTTGTACGAGTAGGCCTGTTCCCTAGGAAGTAAACGGCTGATGTGGTAACATTAGTGGCGGGAGAATCTGAGGTACACACATTTATCGGGGGAGAATTTAAGGCTCCATGATAAGGTTGTGTCAAATAGCGTGTTAAGTCGTTCTGTAGTGCATCAGTTTTATCCGGCGTAGATAAGCTAGAAAAGCGGATACTGAAAAACCTCTTGAGGTCATTAGCAAAGTTCATGTATTTTACGTTCAGTTGGGAACCTACAAAGACAATGAAAATCAGGAAAAGTAGAAGGTCCAAGACAGAGCCTTGTGGGACCCCACTGAGGACTTGTAATGCCATTGATACCAACCGTCATATTCCTACCACAAAGAAAACTCTGGATCCAGCTGTGGAGGTTACCAGTTATCCCAATTGACTCTAGTTTGGTGAGGAAAATTTAGTGGCTGACCTTGTCAAACGCCTTTTGGAGATAAAGAAAAAATAGGTCAACGGTTTCCCCTTGATCATACCAATGGGTGATTTAATTGTACGTGATTAACATGATCGGTGACGGACCTGTTGGCTCGGAACCCACATTGATTATCGTTGAGAATGGCATGGTCATCAAGGAAGCTGTACAGGGTTTTAGTGATGATACGCTCCACCATTTTACACACAAGTCTAACTAATTGCTCGGTAATTTAGTGGATCAGATTTTTTTCCCTTCTTGGAGATGGGAGACACAGGAGATAGATTTCAGGGTTCTGGTACTGAACCAGAGGACAAGGAGAGCTCGAAAAGCTCTATAGCGCTTTCATTTTAAAAGGTGTTGATGAATATCTCTGGTCCATTAACAGAATCGACCTGACGTGGGCTGAGTTGGTGGGGAGACGGTGCAGGAGCGGAATTACACTCGAAGACTTGGGGGGAAAAAGCATCTGCAAAGGCATTATACATCAGTTGTGGGGAGTCCGATAGAGTTTCCTGCTTCGTATACATGAGTGGAAACGTTTAAGGCGAGAGCCATTATTCAATATAAGGATTTCTTCATACTTGGCTTGGAGGGGTAGGGTTTCTTTCCTAAAACAATAATTGATGGAGTTAAAATTAATTACACATCACAAGGCCTGAAAAGATTGACGCCCACGTACTCTACGCACTTCTTTGTCACGCTTCCAAGTGTTCACTCTTCATTTTGTTAGCTCTCTAGGGAGTTTACGAAGCCAAGGGAGGGAGGGATGGTAAGAATATGGGGATGTTTGAAGGGTATAAAGCGGGAAGTCAAGTTATTCAGAATGTTAGTCAGCAGGGTGTATAGTCCAATCATATCGTGATACATGAGTTTGAAGTTCCAATCAACATCATTCAGAGAGTTCGGATGCTCGCATAGTCACCTCTCGCCCAGTCAAGTGTATTGGTGTCACGGAGTGGGTGACCTGAAGGATTCCTCTTCTGGAATAAATACTCAAATTTCAGAACTACATGACCACCATATTCTTAGTCGTTACACCATCCGATCGGGAACAGCTTCGGGTGAGGTCTTTCAGAGATGCCACAGTCCCGGTGGGTCGGGTTTGCTCTCGGGATCGTTCGAACTAACCCGCCCGAAGACAGTCCCGATGAATATAAAATCTTTATCACCCTCCAAATTCTGATATATTGAAATAGAATATATTCAAAACTGATAGAAAAGAGGTTGTTGGTGACGAACTTTTGTTTCCATATACATTCAAAGTTTGTCAGTTATTTACAAGTGTAAAATATTACTGGCTGATTATTAGTGTGCAGCCGTGCGTAAAGAGCACCATGCCGTGTTTTTGTCAGCTGACTCGCTGTACACCAACCGGCGGCCATCCCAGTGTGGCCAACACCCAGTGAACTATAACCTTCAAAACAAACCTCACAAACTCCAGAGAATACCGTACTAATTTCTAAATCCCATAGATATCCTCTTAACACTTATGATTTTGTTTGGTCATGTGTTTTTTTTGTTTTTGTTTTACATTTTTTTTTTGTTTCAGGGAAATATTATTGGGTTACTCGACGCCTGGATTGTGGTAACAGTGGACAATATAGCCGATTTGGAAATATTGGTAGCCCTGCCCGGTACATCGCGATCCTGATCCATCATATTGTCCTGTGCACGTTCTTGAATGACTTCACTCCCACACAAGCGTATGGTGCCCGATGGCAGGGCACACCGCCGGGCATGAGCGACTGAGATTGCAACCCGAGTAAGAAAATCGAAAAGACAATGTACAGAACCAAATAGAACCTTGGCTAACCTACCTAACTTCCTAACCTAACCTAACCTAACCTAACCTAACCTTGCCTAACCTACCTAACTTCCTAACCTACCTAACTTCCTAACCTTGCAGTGTCGTTTCGATTTTATTTCTTACTATCATCTAAACAACATATCTAGAAAAAATTAACGAATTCAATCCAATATAAGTCGTAATGGTAATGATGAAGCAGGTGGATTGCCCCCAGTTGAGCAGGCGATCACTGAAACCGTCACTGGGTGTTCAGTGATCGCCTGCTCAACTCTTCATCCCGGCCATGTTATTTCAATCATCACGGGTAACACACACATATATATCCAGTGTTACAGTGAACGTGCAGTCGACCTTCTTGAACAATCGGGTATCCAGCAACACGGTTGAATAAAAAATGCAGCACACACCCGCGGAAACACCATCCTATGACCCTGATATAAATTCCAAGTTCGGTTCTCGGACCACTACGTCTCGGCGCTCATCTCCAACTGAGGAAAAAATATAAATAAAGTTTCTTTCCAATTCAAACACTTATTGTTTTCATTAAGTAAAGTATCTTATAAAAATCCATATTAATTTTAGCCACCACCTCTACCATGACTTGCTGCTGGGTCGTAACATTCGAAGGTGGATGAGAAACAATGCATTTCATGTGTTATTGTTTACATTTTAGCGAAGTCGTTTCCGCATAGTAACGTGTAGACTCCTGCGGACCGAAATGAGAATTGTAAGCAGCATCGAAAATTTAAATAAAATTTATTCCCAGGACACCCCCCCCCCCCACCCCTCCCTTGAATATCAGCGATAGGGCCTGGCCCTCAGGGGGCTGAACTCCAAAGCCCCGTATTCAAGGATTAAAGTTGACACTGTTTTAATATCTTGAGATACCCGGTATACAGGTGTGTGTGTATGATAATAATAATAATTAACGGTTTATTGAAAGAGCATGGCAGCTGGAAGGCTGAAAATATACAGTTACATAATTGGATCTCTTGATTGATCAATAATATACAAGTGTGTGTGTGTGTACTGAGGATACTCATTCTGAAATGGCATGAATGTTTATAACCCGTATTGGATATAGGCCGGGACATGAATACCGCGACGGTAGTTCTCTAGCTCACCCCACTCACACTATATTATCGGTACGTACGGCTGTACATTACATACGAACACGGTGACAGTGACAACAGCAGTGACTAGTGTACCAGAATTTTCAATCACAATCTCAGGTTTATATCCTGTTTGTGTTGTTTTCCGAATTAATTTAATTGGGGGGGGGAGTGTTTGATGGTGTTCATACTCAAGTCACATACAAGGAACAGCTGCTTGTGAATCAGTCATAGTCTTTGGTGGTGCTGGGCGCTTACGCGTGTGACTGTGGAAGTGAGAGAGAGTGTGTGTGTGTGTGTGTGTGTGTCTGTCTGTCGGTAGGAACACTGCTGACCAGAAATACTTAAATGTTAATGCAGCAGGTGTAGAGCGCGGGGAGGATGACAGACACGGGCACCACTTCACAATAACCACTATGTATATCACCTGTAAGGTAGAGCATTCATTATGTGGCACAAAAGACACGTTGTGTCTGTCGACCTCCCTAATGATGCGAGGTTATTAATAACCCATTCAGTGATATATCTTCATATTACCCGCGTTAGTCCAATGTTGGAGGAATGTCTCTCTTCCCTCCTCCTCAATCGTGTGCTTCCACAGTCTAGGCCCCCTGGTGGCTAGGCACCTGGGAATGGGAGGTACTACATTAGGGTCTTATTTAAAATTAGGACTGTGTTCCAAATTTTTTAAACTTGCATTAAAGATGCAGTTTTTCGTTTTGATTTTAAATGTGAAACTCATTTTTGCGGAAATGTTTTGTTTGTGACTTACAGGTCTGTGAATTAGAAGTGCTGGCCAGTCGTGCTTAACATAGCTCGTGCAAAATTTACACTTTGTGACGCTGGCGCCACATAAACTCGCACAGGTACCCATCCAACATTTGACGATGAATACCGGCTAATTTGATGGGTTAGGTTAGGTAAAAACAAGACACCGTTCCTGCAAACAAACGCCAATAAAATTTTCAATATTTCTTTCCGCAAAAAAAATGAGTTTCAGACTTGGTATCATCATAAAAGAGCTGTACTAGTGACAATTTGTTCAACAAAATTTAATAGCCCAAATTTTTAATAAGATCCTACATAATATCATGTTAGTAAAGATGGTGACATGATGGGTTTTGGCCGGTAGTTCGTGAAGCATCATCTGGGAGACTAGTTTCTTCGTGCCGCGCCAAGTGACTGCTCTAGCAGATTCCTATTTTTTGGTTTTTATTAAGAGATATAACAAACCACACCTCGTTAAGGAAGTATTGTAAGTGCAAGTACCTATATTTTCCTTGAGGTGAGTGAGTCAGCCAGGTAAGGAGATAAAATATTCAATTGAAGAAGAATTATAATATACAAAACTTGAGAATCTCGGGGTTTGGTTGGCGGATGCTGCGGTTGTTGTGTGGTGTAGCGGCATGACGTGAGGGACAACTGGCTCTCTGGTCCCGAGCTCCAGCGAGATAGACAAATAGATAAGATGGATAAGAAGGCAGACAGAGACAGACAAATAGATAAATTTATTTATTCACCAAACTCGCCATATAAGCTTACACCACCCTCTCACACGCCACCCTCTCATTCACCACCCTCTCACTCGTCACCCTCTCACTCACTTCTCATGCTAGACCCCACCCTCCCTCTCACGCTAGGTTAGGTTAGGTGGGATTTTGTTCTCCAGCCAAAAGATATCGATTAAGGCCCATCTATCTTGATTACTATACAATATATTGGATTTTTGTCACATATTTGTCTATTTCGTAGATTATTTGTTATCTGTGTGAGCCGCCCCCAAATAAGGACTCCCGTGGATATTACCTTTTAACATCTTCCTTGGGGTAGCTTTGGTTATTATGTGTCTATCTATCTTGTTCCAGTCAGTTATTTAATATTATTGTTGGTTCTTTTTGTAGGAAAAATAATGTTCCGGGTTGTCCTATTCTTTCTCTATATAGCGAAGGTAAGTTTTAGTGGCGGGGATTTTCTGAAACATAGCTGGGTGGTGTTGTTGCAGCTATACTATATGTGCACAATTCGATATATGGAATGCTAAATGGGTACCCCTATGAGAGCGCGAATCAGTGTGTGTTGTGTAGGAGCTCGGAGGAGAATCTGAGCGAGGTCAGCTCATTAATTTAGAAGTCGAGTCTGACTTCGTGGTCATGCTTAGAGCAGGTGTTTGTTTTGATGTTAAATGAGGAATATTGTACACTCACGCGCCATAGTTTCGATGCACCCTCTACCCCTACTCCTGGCTCGAGGGAAGTCGTAATCAGGGCTGCAAACCGAACGGTCCCTCTTGTATAGTGATGGTAAATAAAGTGTTGCGAAGTCACTAAAAAAAAATGTATCGTGCATATATTCTCTCAAATATTACATCATGAACTGCTATTCGTACTATCCAGCGAAACCTCGAACTATCACATTGCACCACTGAACGGTGGGTGGGGGGGGGGGGACGTTCAGTATGAAGCCAAGGCTACGACTTCCATCGAGCCAGGAGTAGGTGTAGAGGGTGCATCGAAACTATGGCGCGTGAGTGTACATGTAATAAATGAATAATAAGTGGAAGTTGTCGTAGCTGTTATACAATATAACGGTGCTATCACACTGCTCGGTCACCATCACACCGAAACCTCGCGAAAAAAATAAATAATAAAACTCATAAAATGTATGTACTGTACCTTAAATATAATAGCAAAAATGTGTGCATAGCCCAGATGAGTTTTCTGCATTATAATTCTTATCTTTTCCTTTTATACTAGGAAGATATAATTGTCAGAGCTCATGATACTTACAGATGATTCCTTACCGGCTATTATCGCAAACTCGTGTCCTAATGACGCCCGAGTCGCTTATATGCTTCATATTTATCCAGCTTATGCTTTCGCGTCTACACTAGCTGATGTCTGATGAGGCTACTTGTAACTGTCAATCCTTCAAAGACGTTGTAACACTGTTAGTTCATTGTCAGATTAATATTGGTCTTTATTTGTTAAGATGTGGGTGAACATATATTAAAGCAGGTTATAGTACAAGAGCGCCGTCTACCTTGCCTACTCGTCACCATCTTGTCTCTGTCTCTTCTACTCTCATTTGTAAACAACCATAACTGAATGTAAAAATAAACCAAATCTACATTTAATCTCCTATATAATCATAATTCTGTCTTGCATTCACATCTATCTATCTATATCTATTTATCTCTATCTATCTATCTATATCTATCTATATCTATCGATCGATCTGTCTGTCTGTCTGTCTGTGTAACTTGATTATAAGCCGACTTAATCCTAGCAAGAGGTGTGCTGTGTGATTATAAAGAGGTATATGGTAGATAATTGTGTGGTAGTCGTGTGGTAACATCTGGTAGTTCCCCGGGTCGTATATGGCGCTTGTATCGTTCTGTCCATCTCCCAAGACCCAACTGAAATGTGCGGGGCGCTGTAGAGTTAGTGATCAGATAAGGTAAGATTAACACACACACACACACACACACACACACACACACACACATTGCCTCATTGTTTGTCACAAATGGTCAGAACTATCAACCCAGTTAACCTCGGTGTTTGTTAATGAATGAGTTTTTGTTACATAATTTCGTTACGTTAGGATGTAAGGAAGACCAACGCCGCGTTGGTTAAGTATCATTATTTAACTTTTTTTTTTTTTAAGTGCTGACTAATCTTAAGCTTTTATGGTCACGTTAGCTTGTTTTAGGTCATGCTGAATGTTGTGTCTGGTAAAGTTGATTGTTTTAAATTAGACAAATATCGATTTAGGCGCGAAATAGGTAAACATTGGTTTGGAAATAGAGTAGTGGATGAATGGACCAAGTTACCAAACATCATCATTAACTCGAATACGCTGGATAGCTTCAAACATAGGTTGGATGGATATATGAGCGATAGGGGTTGGGTGTAAACGGGACTGCCCAGTATGGGCCAATAGTCCCGCTGTAGTTTTATCCAATCTTATGTTCTTAAGTAGACAGCGGGGAGATATGATAGAAGTATTTAAGTGGGTGAAAGGAATCGATACAGGAGATTTGGATAAAGTTCTTATAATATCCGAGCAGGATAGGACTCGTAGCAACGGATTTAAGTTGGAAAAGTTTGGGTTTAGGAGGGAGATAGGAAGAAACTGGCTCACAAATAGGGTGGTAGACGAGTGGAACAAGCTTAGCAACTTTGTAGTAAGTGGTGGGACGCTGGAAAGTTTTAAAAGGAGGCTAGATAGATTCATGGACGATAGAGAGATTGTAACTCTCGACATAAGAACATAGGAAAATAAGGAGTCTGCAATAGGCCGGTTGGCCTGTGCATGGCAGCTCCTGTCGAGAGTTACTACCACTCTCTATCATCCATGAATCTATCTAGCCTCCTTTTGAAACTTTCCAGCGTTCCAGCACTTACTACAAAGTTGCTAAGCTTGTTCCACTCGTCCACCACCCTATTTGTGAACCAATTTCTTCCTATCTCCCTCCTAAACCTAAACTTATCCAACTTGAATCCTTTGCTCCGAGTCCTATCCTGCTCGGATATTATAAGAACTTTATCTATATCTCCTTTTTTGATTCCTTTCACCCACTTAAATACTTCTATCATATCTCCCCGCACTCTTCGTCTTTCTAGGGAATGCAAGTTAAGTTTCTTTAAGCTATCCTGATATGGAAGGTTTCTAAGTCCCGGAATCATTTTTGTCATTCTTCGCTGCACCGACTCTAATGAATTTATATCCATTCTATAATAGGGGCATCAGAACTGAACAGCATAATCGAGGTGCGGCCTGACTAGCGCAAGATATAGTTGTAATAAGACCTCTGCACTCTTGTTACTTACACTTCTAAATATAAAACCCAATACTCGGTTTGCCTTATTTCGAACATTAACGCACTGTTTTCTAGACGTAGGTCCGGGCTTACAAGTACCCCTAGGTCTCTTTCACAAGTCGACTTCTCTAGGTTGATGTTGTTAAGGCTGTATACATTATCAGTATTTGTTCTTCCAATATTAAGTACGCTGCACTTGCTGGTGTTGAATTTCATTTGCCATTTTTCAGACCACCCCTGCAGTTTATTTAGATCCTCCTGTAATGCATTTGCATCCTGCCCTGAATTAATCTGCCGCCCTATTTTGGTGTCATCCGCAAACTTGCTTATGTCACTGCTGATCCCAGTATCTAGATCGTTTATGTAGATTATGAACAAGAGTGGGCCTAGTACTGACCCCTGAGGAACCCCACTGGTTACACGGCCCCACTCAGATTTAACACCATCTACGCTGACCCTCTGCGTTCTATCGGTGAGCCATGATTTTATCCAATTTAAAACTTTCCCCTCGATACCATGAGCCTTAATTTTTCTCAGAAGCCTCTGATGCGGTACTCTGTCAAATGCTTTGCCATGCACAGGCTAACTGGCCTATTGCAGACTCCTAATTTCTTTTGTTCTTATAAGAGGCTTGATTTTGGGGTGTTACTTGAAAACTAAGTACTCCAGCTTTTTCTCGTTATGTTAAGGTCAGGTCAGGTTTGGTTAGGTTAGTTAGGTCAGGTCAGGTCAGGTCAAGTTAAGTTAGCGTTAGGTTACATATCTAATTGTCATTATGTTAAATAAGCTTGAGTGCTTAATCTCCAGGCAATCATTTTAATTTAATGGAAAAAATGTCATGTAAACAGAAAATTGCATATGCTGCTATGAATTAAAATGACTAACAATTATTATAGTTATTCCGGAGTTTTGCGTCATAGCACATCAGGTGCCCGATCAGTTCTAAAAAAAATGTTTGCATCCTCTAGAGTGAAGATTGAGAACAAGTTTTTGTAGCTTCAGTAGCAATGGATGACATCACCTCCAGAGAGACTGGTTGTTTGTCCGGCAGCCTGCAAGGATCCTCTTAAGTCCTGGACAACAGCAGCCTCTGCCGCCCCTGATGTGTAGCGACAGCCTCGCTCCCTCCTGTAGCTGGGAGGTATAGGATAGGATCTCTAGGTGGGGTGACCGGCGTTACCTGGTTTGTTTATGACGATGTTAACTTAACATAAACACCAAATTTCAGCTCCTTAGACAAAAAGAGGACTGATGCCAAAATTAAGTGCACATGCAAAAATTAACCATACCGAATTTCATCTTTCTCTGTTATTAGGTGGAGGTGTTCCCCATCCTCAATTTAGACATGTTTTAAATAAGGGGGTTCCACCTTTCGGGGTAGAGGGCGACCTTCAGGGGACAACTCCACAAAATTCCGCCTTCGGGACACTTCTTGGGTGCATGTATATCTCCATGTCAAATATCAACTCTCATCCTTTACCTATTTATATAAATATCTACCTAACTGGCAAAGCGTTTGACAGAGTACCGCATCAGAGGCTTCTGAGAAGAGTTAAGGCTCATGGTATCGAGGGGAAAGTTTTAAATTGAATAAAATCATGGCTCACCGATAAAACGCAGAGGGACAGCGTAGATGGTGTTAAATCTGAGTGGGGCTGTGTAACTAGTGGGGTTCCCCAGAGGTCAGTACTGGGCCCACTCTTGTTCATAATCTACATAAACGATCTAGATACTGGGATCAGCAGTGACACGAGCAAGTTTGCGGATGATACCAAAATAGGGCGGCAGATTAAATCAGGGCAGGATGCAAATGCACTACAGGAGGATTTAAATAAACTACAGGAGTGGTCAGAAAAATGGCAAATGAAATTCAACACCAGCAAGTGCAGCATACTTAATATTGTAAGAACAAATACTATCAATGTATGCAGCCATAACAACATCAATCAAGAGAAGTCGACTTGTGAAAGAGACCTAGGGGTATTTGTAAGTCCGGACCTACGGCCTAGAAAACAGTGCGTTAATGTTCGAAATAAAGCAAACAGAGTACTAGGTTTTATATCTAGAAGTGTAAATAATAAGAGTGCAGAGGTCTTATTGCAACTATATCTTGCGCTAGTCAGGCTGCACCTCGATTATGCTGTTCAGTTCTGATGCCCCTATTATAGAATGGATATAAATTCACTGGAGTCGGTGCAGCGAAGAATGACGAAAATGATTCCGGGACTTGGAAACCTTCCATATCAAGATAGGTTAAAGAAACTAAACTTGCATTCCCTAGAAAGACAGAGTGCGGGGAGATAAGTTAGAGGTATTTAAGTGGGTGAAAGGAATCAATAAAGGAGACATAAAGTTCTTGTAATATCCGAGCAGGATAGAACTCGTAGCAACGGATTTAAGTTGAATAAGTTGAGGCTTAGGAGGGAGATAGGAAAGAACTGGTTCACAAATAAGGTGGTGGACGAGTGGAACAAGCTTAGCAACTTTGTAGTAATTGCTGGAAAGTTTTAAAAGGAGGTTAGATAGATTCATGGATGATAGAGAGTGGTAGTAACTCTCGACAGGAGCTGCCATGCACAGGCCAACCGGCCTATTGCAGACTCCTTATGTTCTTATGTTCTTATGTTCTTATGTTAACTACATATATACCCGCCGATCTGTTTGTCTAAAGATCTATCCATAATTTTTCCACACTAATTTTGTCTTCCTCTTTCCCTTTAGCTCGGTCTCATCTCCCACACTCGTAAATTACTGGCTAATTGCTCCATCCCTCGGTCTCTCTCTCTCTCTCTCCCCCTTATTATTATAAATGTGTGTTGTGAACGCCACTAGTACCATTCCTGAAGGCTACGCTGTAGTGACAACATCGCTGCCTTCATATTACCCACACGTGTTGTCCTACTCCAGTGTCGTGTCTACAGTTGTACGTAAAACTAAGAGGACATAATTTTTGCTTGACTCAAATGTATTTTAAAATTATGGTTTAACTGAGGCACCGTAGTCTTGGTGAAGGATGTGACGGCTGGGTCCGCCGGGGCCTCCGTCTCTGGTGCTGAGTCCCCCGGGGCCCTCATCTCTGGTGCTGGGTTCCACAGCTGTGAATGGGTGTTTGAACTTTATACATTTAAGAAGGTGAGAGCAGTCGAGTGTTGTCTACATTGTCTGTCCCTAACGTCCTCAGGCCCATGAGACCACACATTTTTAGTAGTTTGGTTAGGTTAACATACAGTAGGTGTGGTTAGGGTAATGTACTCCGTCTAAGACACAACCTTCGTCATAGTCCCCAACATTCTTATCCAAAGACACTCATTCGCAGTGCCTCCGTCTTCTCGCCATCTTGGGAAACAGAGAGAGAGGGAGAATGGTGAAAATAGTGAAACTGGTGAGAGTGTGTTTGTGGTGGAGGATCCAAAGCCATGAGTATTTTTATCGCGGGTAGCAACAGACCGTCCACCTCACTTTCACCTTTCTCTGGTCAAGGTCACTACCACCTTGTGTGTGTGTGTGTACAAGACAGGGGTCAAGACAGGGCTGGACAACACTGCGGAGGCGGCCTGATAATAATCTTGTTTACAGGACTGCCTGGGAAAGGTAAAACCCAGGCCTTGTGATAATCGCTGACCCCCTTGTGTGTGTGCGCGTTGAGGGATGAGAGTGAGTGAGTCAGGTGTAGCATGACTGTGCGGGAGAGAGAGAGAGAGAGGGGTGCACGAGATCTTGTTGAGTGTATATTGCTGTGGAGCCTGTGGTGTGTGTGTGTGTGTGAGACAGAGAGGAATATGACTGTGTGCATTGTTATTCCGTCTCTTAATTTACTTTAATATCCAGGTTCTAGGCGTAACCAAACATAAAGAAAAGTGAAGTAAATCAAAAGGGAATAAAAATAAATAAAGTAAAACTTTAAGAATTTTATTAAATAAAATACTACACAATAAAGAGCCTCGTAGGCTGTCATAACAAATTGATTCGCTATCGAAACTTTTAAGACACAAATGATACTAAAACATCGAAACATCAAAAGAATAAAATAAAGCACTGGATTACGTTAACACTGCATAAACATATAAAATAACAAACACTGAAATTAATTATCGAGGAACAACACTGAATTACTTAAATGTAACTAAGCAAGCACTGATGGACACATAAGAGACATAAATAGGTACTCACATACAGTAGATATACCACATTGGTGGCGACAGGAACAACACAGAAATAAAATGAAGTATAAATGACAAGTGTCACTCAAAACAACGTGAACTAAAGACCAAGAGGACTGGACTGCACTCTGTCTACAGGTGGAGTACTATGTATAAGGTCGTTTCCCGCCAATGCGACCAGCCGGTGAAACATGGGTGGTTTAACGATGCAGATGGTCGTTAAAGAAACAAAGAATGCTTGTTACAATACTAAATGAAGAAATAAGATGGGCTTGAACAAATGATAACAATTAAAACCTTGACAGCACCGGGTAAGGTGACTAGATTATATAATAGTAAATGTAACACATCATTACAGGAATAATATGGAACAACATGAAGCATGTTATATAAAAAAAAATAGAAAAATACTACACGGTCGTAACAGCATGTGTCAAGGTGGTGGGTAAGAGGGACACAGAACACCTCAGTGATGTAGATACACCCTCCCATGCTGGATCATTTCTTGCTAAACGTTAACCTGTCCACACAAAAAGGAGGCCAACACCTGATCTTTCTCTTAACACACTAGGAAAACTTAAACCTTTGATTCATTTTTTATCGTCAAGACAACGTGGGTGCGAATTGCCAGAGCACTCCTTCCTCACCCACCCACCTCAACCTGACTCGGAAAATTTGTAGTTTTTTCTCGCTAGTTTGGCTTGTTCAAGGTTGTAATCACCTGCTCAGCCTGGAGGGAAACTATATTCATTGGTTAATTTTCGGAGTCTTATGTTATGATGGCCTCGTTAAACCCGTGGTTGTCAGATGGCCTCGTTAAACCAGAGGTTGTTAGGTGGCCTCGTTAAACCCGTGGTTGTCAGATGGCTTCGTTAAACCCGTGGTTGTTAGATGACATCGTTAAACCCGAAGTTGTCAGATGGCCTCGTTAAACCCGTGGTTGTTAGATGGCCTCGTTAAACCCGCGTTTGTTAGATGGCCTCGTTAAACCCGTGGTTGTTAGGTGGCCTCGTTAAACCCGCGTTTGTTAGATGGCCTCGTTAAACCCGTGGTTGTTAGGTGGCCTCGTTAAACCCGTGGTTGTCAGATGGCTTCGTTAAACCCGTGGTTGTTAGATGTCCTCGTTAAACCCGCGTTTGTTAGATGGCCTCGTTAAACCCGTGGTTGTCAGATGGCCTCGTTAAACCCGTGGTTGTTAGATGGCCTCGTTAAACCCGCGTTTGTTAGATGGCCTCGTTAAACCCGTGGTTGTTAGATGGCCTCGTTAAACCCGCGTTTGTTAGATGGCCTCGTTAAACCCGTGGTTGTTAGATGGCCTCGTTAAACCCGTGGTTGTTAGATGACCTCGTTAAACCCGTGGTTGTTAGATGGCCTCGTTAAACCCGCGTTTGTTAGGTGGCCTCGTTAAACCCGTGGTTGTTAGGTGGCCTCGTTAAACCCGTGTATTACAGGAAATTTTGTAATTTTGTCTGTTCTGTTCAGGACAGTGTTACCAGATATTGTCTCAAACACCAACCGTAGGTGTATACTTATTCTTGTGGCCGACTAAACATTAGCCCACTACCAGCAACAGCGCTCTTACTACTATTACCACCTCATTAAATACAACACACATACTTTCATCTCTACTGCCACCAACAACACCACTGCCACCAACAACAACACCACTGCCAACAATAACAATAACAGCAATACTGCCAACAACAACAACACCACTGCCAACAATAACAATAACAGCAATACTGCCAACAACAACAACAACAGTAACAACACTATTGCCAACAATAACAGCATTACTGCCAACAACAACAGCACCACTGCCAACAACAACAGCACCACTGCCAACAACAATAATAACAGCACCACTGCCAAAAACAACAATAACACCACCACTGCCAACAATAACAACACTACTGCCAACAACAACAACACTATTGCCAACAATAACAGCACCACTGCCAACAACAACAACAACAGCACCACTGCCAACAACAACAGCACCACTGCCAACAACAACAATAATAGCACTACTGCCAACAACAACAATAATAGCACTACTGCCAACAACAACGATAACAGGCACTACTGCCAACAACAACACCACTGCCAACAACAACAACACTACTGCCAACAACAATAACAGCACTACTGCCAACAACAACAATAATAGCACTACTGCCAACAACAACAATAATAGCACTACTGCCAACAACAACAATAATAGCACTACTGCCAACAACAAGCAATAAACACTACTGCCAACAACAACAATAATAGCACTACTGCCAACAACAACAATAATAGCACTACTGCCAACAACAACAATAACGACTGCCAACAACGATAGCAGCACCACTGCCAACAACAACAATAACAGCACTACTGCCAACAACAACAATAACAGCACTACTGCCACAACAACAATAGCAGCACTACTGCCAACAACAACAATAACAGCACTACTGCCAACAACAACAATAGCAGCACACTGCCAACAACAACAATAATGGCAACAACAACGATAACAGCACCACTGCCAACAACAACAATAACAGCACTACTGCCAACAACAACACCACTGCCAACAACAACAACACTACTGCCAACAACAATAACAGCACTACT
This sequence comes from Homarus americanus, assembly GCF_018991925.1. Taxonomy (NCBI): domain Eukaryota; kingdom Metazoa; phylum Arthropoda; class Malacostraca; order Decapoda; family Nephropidae; genus Homarus; species Homarus americanus. The sequence continues at coordinate 4,272,365 of NW_024757794.1, forward strand.
GCCAACAACAACAATAATAGCACTACTGCCAACAACAACAATAACAGCACTACTGCCAACAACAACAGCACTACCGCCAACAACAACAATAACAACACTACTGCCAACAACAACAATAACAATACTACTGTCAACAACAATAACAGCACTACTGCCAACAATAACAACACTATTGCCAACAATAACAGCACTACTGCCAACAATAACACTACTGCCAACAATAACCGCACTACTCCCAACATAGCACTACGCAACAACAACAGCACCCAACAATAACAACACTACTGCCAACAATAACAACACTACTGCCAACAATAACAACACTATTGCCAACAATAACAGCACTACTGCCAACAATAACAACACTACTGCCAACAACAATAACAGCACTACTGCCAACAACAACAGCACTACTGCCAACAACAACAGCACTACTGCCAACAACAACAGCACTACTGCCAACAATAACAACACTATTGCCAACAATAACAGCACTACTGCCAACAAAACAACACACTGCCAACAACAACAACTGCCAACAACAACAGCACTACTGCCAACAATAGCAACACTATGCAACAACAGCACTACTGCCAACAACAACAACAGCACTGCTGCCAACAACAACAATAACAGCACTGCTGCCAACAACAACAATAACAGCACTACTGCCAACAACAACAATAATTACATCACTACCGCCAACAACAACAACAGCACTACTGCCAACAACAACAATAACAGCACTACTGCCAACAACAACAATAACAGCACTACTGCCAACAACAACAATAACAGCACTACTGCCAACAACAACAATAACAGCACTACTGCCAACAACAACAATAACAGCACTACTGCCAACAACAACAATAACAGCACTACTGCCAACAACAACAATAACAGCACTACTGCCAACAACAACAATAACAGCACTACTGCCAACAACAACAATAACAGCACTACTGCCAACAACAACAATAACAGCACTACTGCCAACAACAACAATAACAGCACTACTGCCAACAACAACAAATAACAGCACACTGCCAACAACAACAATAACAGCACTACTGCCAACAACAAATAACAACAGCACTACTGCCAACAACAACACAATAGCACTACTGCCAATAACAGCACTACTGCCAATAACAGCAATACTGCTAACAACAACACACACACCGCTAACAATAATAACAGCACTACTGCCAACAACAACAATAACAGCATCACTGCCAACAACAATAACAGCACTACTGCCAACAACAACAACAACAGCACTACCGCCAACAACAACAATAACAGCACTACTGCCAACAACAACACAACAGCACTACTGCCAACAACAACAATAACAGCACTACCGCTAACAACAACAATAACAGCACTACTGCCAACAACAACAATAATAACAGCACTACTGCCAACAACAACAATAACAGCACTACTGCCAATAACAGCAATACTGCCAACAACAACAATAACAGCACTGCCAACAACAACAATAACAGCACTTTACTGCCAACAACAACAATAACAGCAATCTACTGCCAACAACAACAATAACAGCACTGCCAACAATAACAGCACTACTGCCAACAACAACAATAACAGCACTACTGCTAACAACAACAATAACAGCACTACTGCCAACAACAACAATAACAGCACTACTGCCAACAATAACAATATCATCACTACTGCCAACAACAATAACATCACTACCGCCAATAACATCACTACTGCCAACAACATCAGTAAATGTTAACTACTGCCAACAACAACAACAACAGCACTACCGCCAACAACAACAATAACAGCACTACGCTAACAACAACAATATCATCACTACTGCCAACAACAATTACATCACTGCTGCCAACAACAACAAAAACAGCACAACTGCCAACAACAATAACATCACTACTGCCAACAACAACAATAACAGCACTACTGCCAACAACAACAATAACAGCACTACTGCCAACAACAACAATATCATCACTACTGCCAACAACAATATCATCACTACTGCCAACAACAATAACATCACTACTGCCAACAACATCAGTAACAGCACTACCGCCAAAAACAACAATAACACCACTTCTGCCAATAACACCAGTAACAGCACTACTGCCAACACAACTATAACCACTACTGACAACAATAACAGCTCTACTGCCAACAACAACAGCACTACTGCCAACAACAACAATAACAGCACTACTGCCAACAACAACAATAACAACACTACTGCCAATAACGAAATGTGGCGACCACCTAAGGGACAGACGCCCATAGGTGCTCTTGACTCCCGATCGTCCCACGGTCCCTCAGCCGGTAAGTTGCTAGCATGGGCGTCGACATAAACGTCCCAGAAGAGGCTCTTCAGGATGCAGACATCTCTGATGGATGCTATCGCCAACTCGCCTGGTCATACTGAATCCAACAGTGACAGTGACGGTAATGTTTTATGGGAAACACTAGCCGGAGTGGAAACCAATGTCATGGACCCTATCACCCTGCCTCTGCCAACCAGCCAAGTGCTGAATCTGCACTTCCCAAGGACTCACTGAAAACTGTAGAACGGTTAAATTGATGATGAAGTACTGCAAACAACACGGTCTCAACATTCACCGACAAGGTAAGAACAGGAACTTTATCAAGTGTCAGACCTGAGGTTCTGAAACTGTTGGCTTTGACGGTTGTCCTGTACCTCAAGTAGACGCTGACGAATGTTGCCACATCCTAGTGAAACGATTCCCACACTGAGAACGCATGGACTTTAATTTCAGTATGTCGACATTACCTGGGAACACCCCAGCTGCTGCTGTCATTGTCAACCACTGTGGAGGCCCACCCAATCCTCCCTCCACTTTATGCAGAACCCCACCCCCAGGCCTGCAATTTGTGTTATCTGTTCTCAGGGTCACACCTTCACTGCCTGCTGCCGACGTGATCGTCCCAGATGTCGCTTCTGTTCACGTAACCATAACTTTGCCACCTGTAATCAAAGACCACCTTAATAGTGGGCTATGTATTTGATCCCAGGTGTTAAATGTGGCAGCCGGCACAATGCTGACTCACGGCAATGCCCCATCGCCCGTCTGTCCCAGGGAAAGCCTCCCGAAGGCCGCATCCACCACAAGCCCCCCTCGGTCTACCGGGTCGCCTCCCTCTGCGTCCCTCTGTCTCCAGCAATGCCTCTTCAACAACACCTGCCCCTGTCTGCCTTACCTGGCTGCAACACAGCAGTCCCGGCCGTCTCTAACTCAACTACTACTGGGCCTCTCCTGTCTGTACTCTGATGCTGTCAGACTTGTGGTCCCACCCAGTGACATGACACAGATCATATCCCTTTCCAGGAATTCTACCAACTGTATTGAAGAACCTGTTACACTCTGTACTACCATCTCCGACCTACTTTGCCTCTGTTGCCACCCAGTAACTCCTCTCTGGTTTGACACAGCTGTAGTCCCTTCAGAGCCCCCCTGCTCACGGCCTACCCACTGCCGGTGGCCTTCACTACTGGCGTAGCGCCACTGGCCTGCCCTGGTGTCCCTGCTGCCCCGGAGCGATGTCCTGCCCTCATCTACACGACACGTGGTGCCTCAACCTGTCCCTCCACCCACCGCAAGTCGCGCCTGCTCCTGTGTCTGTGCTGTCTCCACGAGGGCTACCTAATGGACTTGAGGACACACCCCTGCCACACCCACCGGCATGTCGACTCACATGCCATCACCATCACACTAAAAGGTATGTCCCTCATATTGTCAATGTTCTCTCCACCCCCACTGTGCCTGTCCCACCACACCATATCACCTCCACCCCCACTGTACTCTGCCACGCCTAGTACATTGACAACTCTGAGCCTGGTCGCACTATTTGTAATTTGTTGTCAACCCGACTCTCACACCTCTCACTACATCTTCACTTGTACTATGACCTCCTCCTACAGGTCCCCAGCCGTTACCAACACCTCTTCCCTCCCTGGCCAGATATCCCTCCT
>NW_024757794.1:4276479-4314383 GCF_018991925.1 Homarus americanus
CTAGATAGACTTCGACAACAGCCAACAAGAACTTTGGCCAACATTGAAAATCAAACAATGACAATATGATTTTTTCTTTCTAACACAACCTCCTCACAAACCTCCCCACACCTGCACATTCTCCAGACAACATAAACACCCCCACCCAGACACTTGCAGCACACACACACTTTAGTGACTGATTTGGCTGCACGTTGTCTCCAATCTTTTCAGTCACTGACCCAGACGCCCAGGCACCAAGATGGACCACTTCTGTTTTATGCTTTAATGATGCCCTAAGAGAAACCCCTGCTCGTTGGATATATGTCGAATTTCACCATTGGGATCAGAACAACTCTGGCCTGACCAGCATTGCTCTTCAGATATTGAACAGCCTCCAACAATACCAAGAACGATGTCACATCAACCAAACAAGCACTATAGTTAATGCACATCAACCTCCCACTTGACCCTGTTCCATCTCCCTCCATTAGGAGCCCCAGCACACTCCAGGTTGTAGACCTGACCAAGCTCATGTCATTATAGATAAATTAAATTTTAATAAACACGCCAGTGCACCTGTCAAATCCTCCAGTTTTCGTCTCCACCTCTCCTGCTGTCCGTCCTCGTTCCTGCATGAGCCCTCATCGCTTACTCAACATTCATACCTGCTCACCCATGCTTTCTCCTGGTCTTCCTCCCAAATGCAACACAACAGAACACCAAGAAAAAGTGTAGAAGAGGCGTACAAGATTATTCTATCCCCACTTCTGGCTCTCTGATCATCACCACGATCACATGCAATTTTGGGAGAAGCCTCTGCACCCTCCAGCCTATACGAGCTTGTTCTCGATCACTATAAGAACAACCCAACTTCCAACCACTGTAAATATTATCATCAACTAGTCAACCAGTGTGTTTCACTCCCAACTCAATTTTATTTTTGCACAGTTGGCTTGTTGAAATTCTGTTGTATGACTTTCCCAACCATATCTGTATTTGTATATTATTTGTCAGTCAAGGATCCATTCTCAATTATGTAACTATGTTTTTCCGCCTTAGCCTAATGTTCTTTTTCAGTAAACCGTTAAATATTATCACACTATAATTATATTGCAGAATATTGACCCCTAACAGTTATCTACTGCAAACATCTACCAGCACACCTAATGCTTCCACTGTTATTCCTGCAGGTAATTCATCCACACTGATTCACAACATTGACTCATCCATATTCAACGGTGTCTCAGCCACAAACACAAACAACAAATTCATCCCAATGACTCATCCAAAGTGACAAACTGAACGTCTTCTGAATTTTGAAACAAGGAACTTCTCTCATGGTGAAAGGACTCAGCAAGTAGTCCCATCTCACAGGAAACACCACACAGGCATAAAGGCGAATGTCAAGGAACCACTTCTTAAGAGTGGTAACCCTTCTGTGGCGCTCACCTCTTGTGGCGCTCTCCCCTCTTGTGGCGCCTCCCCTCTTAGTGCTCACCTCTTAGGTGCCTCACTTCTCAGGGGCGCCTCATCTTGTGGCGCTCACCTCTTGTGGCCTCACCCTCTTGTGGCGCCTCACCTCTTGTACGCCTCACTCCCTTTGTGGCGCCTCACCCCCCAGGGCGCCTCAGGCTCCCCCCCAGGGCGCCTCAGGCTCCCCCTTCAGGGCGCCTCAGGCTCCCCCCCCAGGGCGCCTCAGGCCTCTGTGGCGCCCCTCTCTCAGGCTCCCTCTTGTGGCGCCTCAGGCCTCTTAGTGGCGCCTCAGGCTCCTGGGCGTCCCCCAGGCCCCCCCCTTGTGGCGCCCCAGGCCCCTCCCCTGGGCGCCCCAGGGCTCCCCAGGGCTCAGGCCCCCCTCTTGTGGCGCCTCAGGCTCTTGCGGGGCGCCCCTCAGGCCCCCCCTTGGGCGCCTCAGCCCCCCCACCCCAGGCGCCTCAGGCTCCCCCTCTTGTGGCGCCTCAGGCTCCCCCCCTCTTGTGGCGCCTCAGGCTCCTCTTGTGGCGCCTCAGGCTCCCCTCTTGTGGCGCCTCAGGCTCCCCCTCTTGTGGCGCCTCAGGCTCTCTTGTGGCGCCTCAGGCTCTCTTGTGGCGCCCCTCAGGGCCCCCCAGGGCGCCCTCTGTGGCCTCTGTGGCGCCTCAGGCTCCCCCCAGGGCGCCCCTCAGGCTCCCCCCCCAGGCGCCCTCACCCCCCCTCTTGTGGCGCCTCAGGCCCCCCCTGTGGCGCCTCACCCCCTCTTGTGGCGCCTCACCCCCTTGTGGCGCCACCTCTTGGAGGCGATTCCCCTCTTGTGGCGCCTCACCCCTCTTGTGGGGTCCCAGGCTCTCTTGTGGCGCCTCAGGCTCCCCTCTGTGGCGCCTAGGCTCCTCTTGTGGCGCCTCAGCCCCCACCTGTGGCGCCCTCAGGCTCCTCTTGTGGCGCCCTCAGGCTCCCCTCTTGTGGCGCCCAGGCTCCTTGTGGCGCCTCAGGCTCCCCCCCTTGTGGCGCCTCAGGCTCCCCCTCTTGTGGCGCCTCAGGCCTCTTGTGGCGCCTCAGGCCTCCCCCCAGTGGCGCCTCAGGCTCCCCCCTTGTGGCGCCTCAGGCTCCCCCAGGGCGCCTCAGGCTCTCTTGTGGCGCCTCAGGCTCCTTGTGGCGCCTCACCTCTTGCATGGCGCCAGGCCTCTCAGGCGCCTCTCCCCTCTTGTGGCGCCCCCACCCCTCTCATGGCGCCTCACCCCCTCTTGTGGCGCCCAGGCCCCCTCTAGTGGCGCCTCACCCCTCTTGGGCGCCTCAGGCCCCCCCTCTTGTGGCGCCTCAGGCTCCCCCACTTGCTGGCGCCCCACCCCTTGTGGCGCCTCAGGTTCCCCCCCTAGGGCGCCTCAGGCCTCTCATGGCGCGCCTCAGGCTCCCTCTCTTGGCGCCTCACCCCCTTGTGGCGCCTCACCCCTCTGTGGCGCCTCACCTCTGTGGCGCGCCTCACCTCTTAAGGCGCTTCACCTCTTGTGGCACCTCACCTCTTGTGTCGCCTCACCCCTTGTGTCGCCTCACCCCCTTGTGGCGCCCTCACCCCCTCTGGGGCGCCTCACCCCCCTTCAGGTCGCCTCACCCCCCCAGGTCGCCCCCACCCCCTGGTCGCCTCACCCCCCAGGCGCCTCAGCCCCCTCTGTGGCGCTCACCCTCTTATGGCGCCTCACCCCCCAGGCACCTCACCCCAGGCACTCACCCTTGTGGGCGCTCACCCCCAGGGCGCCTCACCCCCTGGGCGCCTCACCCCTCTTGGAGCGCCTCAGCCCCCTAGAGCGCCCCCACACCCCTTGGCGTTGATCGGTGACACAAACAGGACATGGTCGGGGAGCCACTTTGGCGGGTCATACTCACCCCGGTTGTTGATTTATGAGATCTTTCTGTCGCTTGTGATATTGTATATACTGTATATGTTTCGTTCCTCTCTCTCTCTCTCAATATTCGTGGCTATCTTTTTCATTATCTATCTACAGTATCTACCTCAATATCTGCCTATTTTTATTTCTCCCATCTTACTGTAGCTGTTAACATTGTTTGTATATGTTATAGGTGATGGAGAACAGAAGGTTGTTGTTGTTAAAACATACTCAAAACCTCAGATAACTTACTCAAACCACAGCTAAACTTACTCAAACCTCAGCTAAACATATTCAAAACTGCTTAAACATACTGAAATATCAGCTAAACTTAAGAGCTAATGTAAAGGCCAACCACAGTTAAAAACAAGCAGTTCAATGACAAATCCCACGAAAGCTAAACCTAAAGTTAATAGACCACTGATATCTTGCACAAACTTGAGCTTCATAGAGGATTCTGTCCAATGAGTTAACCTTGTGGGATTTTGTCCAATGAGTTAACGTTTGGTGATTTGTCCAATGAGTTAACGTTTGTGGGATTTTGTCCAATGAGCTAACGTTTGCGGGATTTTGTCCAATGAGTTAACGTTTGGTGGATTTTGTCCAATGAGTTAAGGTTTGGTGGGATTTTTTTTCCAGTGGGATTTTCAACAATGGTAAAGAAGGCAGAGAACTAACAGACACACAGACCAGGAGTTCAAAAGAGAGGAATCTGGAACACAGCCGAGAGATCATCACTATTGTTCAATGTTCAAATCCATGACGGCGAAATTACAGTGTAATTTTGATTGGTGGGTTATGTGTGGGGGGGCAAGCCTAGGTGAGTGGGGGTGGTGGGCGGTAGGTGACTGTGTGTATGTGTGTGTGTATTGGGTGTGTGTGTGATTGGTGGGTGTGTGTGTGTGTGTATTGGTGGTGTGTGTGTGTATTGGGTGGGTAGGTGTGTGTATTGATGGGTGGGTGTGTGTAGTGGTGGAGTCTGTACCTGGTGGGTGGGTGTGTATTGGGTGGATGGGTGTGTGTGTGTTTTGGGTGGGTTTTTTCTGTGGGTGTGTGTTTATTGGGTTGGTGGGTGTGTGTATTGGGTGTGTGTGGGTGTGTGTATTGTGTGTGTGTGTGTGTGTGTGTGTGTGTGTATTGCATGGGTGTGTGTGTGTGTGGATGTGTATGTATTGGTGTGTGTGTGTGTGTGTGTGTGTGTGTGTGTTGGGTGGTGGTGGGTGTGTGTGTGTGTGTGTGTGTGTGTGGGTGGTGTGTGTGTGTGTGTGTGTGTATTGGGTGTGTGTGTGGATTGTGTGGGTGTGTGTGTGTGTATTGTGTGGGTGTGTGTGTGTGTGTGTGTGTGGTGTGTGTGTGTGTGGGTGTGTGTATTGGATGGGTGTGTGTGTGTATTGGATGGGTGTGTGTGTGTGTATTGGGTGGGTGTGTGTGTGTGTGTGTGTATTGGGTGGGTGTGTGTGTGTGTGTGTGTGTATTGGGTGGTGTGTGTGTGTGGGTGTGCATTGTGGTGGTGGGTGGGTGTGTGTGGGTGTGTGTGTGGGTGGGTGTGTGTGGGTGTTTGTATTGGTGGGTGTGTATTGGGTGTGTGTATTGGGGTGTGTATTGTGGGGTGTGTAATAACAATAATAATAATAATAATAATTAACGGTTTATTGAAAGAGCCTATGTTTCAGAAGGCTGAAAGTAAATATACAGCATATTTCCAGAATGGGTCATGAATTACAAATAATATACAAGGACATAAGTGACACTAAATAAGACATATAGTAATCCTAGATGATCAGCCTGCATCAAGAAGTCCATTTCAACATAGTGACAAAGGTAGGAGCAGCAATACTGGGAGTGAATACACCGATTTATTACATGTTATTGATAATTTTACAATGGTTGGGACTGGGCTGTTCTTATAGTTGACTGTCTGTGCACGTATGGTTGGATGTGGTCAGGTGTCGAACAGCACCTCGGAGCCAGGGATCTCAGGGTGGTAGTAGGGGCCGGTGTCGGGGATGGTGTAGAAGCTTCACCAAATTTGCAGATGAGGCTGTGGTGATGGTCAGTATATTTGAAAGGGTCAGTGTGTTGAGCGCTTCTTGATATGTGGGAGTAGGAAGGGGAGAATAACCATGCCCCTTTGCACTTTTTCTAGGTGTTTACACAGGCATTTAGGAGGAAGACAGGTGGGGGAGTGCATAGTAGAGCTTAAAGTATGAATGTTGTGTATACACTGGAGGAGCTTCTGTGCGGTGGAACCCTGAGGGGACTTGAGTCGGCGGAGGAGTGTGTGGAGATGGGAACTGGAGGACGGACAACTCACCACGTGGTTTCCAATTTAGTTTGTTGTCTATGGTGACGCCGGAGGAAAGCCTGTGAATCTACAACCCGATGTGTCTTTTGGACCGCAGGGTATGGGAAGCTGAGGTGGGACAATGTCGGAGGAGAGGTTGATGTGCATAACCGTTCTTGGTATGGTTGATGTGGTGTATACATGTTGTTGTGGCCCAGTTTTTGGAGACTGTCTAATAAATCCTGAAGGGCGGTATAGTTGGGGAGCAAATTGTTGATGACCCAATGGTGGAGTCAGTCTGACATATTTCCAGCGAGGTGTTTCTTAGGGCATCATTGATGAGCATATGAAGCAGAGTGGTCCCATCTTGGTGCTCGGGGGACGCCACAGGTGAGTGACTGAAAGGTGGAGACAGCCCTCGGGAAGCGTACAGCTTGGCGTCGGTCACCGAGGAAGTCTGTGTTTGCATGAGATTTCTCCGAAGCTCGAGGTCAATAATGGTTTATGATTATATTAGACGACTAGGTCGAACGCTTTAGTGAAATCAATGAAGCGACAGCTACAGACGTTTTTCGTTTCTCGAGATGGCGGTTAAGGCAATCGAGAAAGCTGACAAGACAGTGAGTGTGGAGAAGTTTTTATGTTGCTAAATTGTTGAGGGTCTACGACTCCTGCAATATCAGCATAAGCTCCAAAACAAACACAAAACTTTCAAGCAGATTAGGCCGGGTATTGGGGTGATTGCACATAGGTCGTAGTTGATTTAAGGATTAAAATAAGGACTTGGGCAATTGGTGATACATAAGAGGTCTTCCAGTCAGCTGGGCATCTGGCTTGACTGAGAGAAGCATTGATGATGGAGCAGAGGGGTTTAGCAAGCTCCGGGGAGAACTCCTTGAATAGTCTCATTGGTAAGTCAATGGGGTGGTAGAGCCGTTTTAATTTTTTTTTTAGTTTGTCCAGGCGTTTTGCTACGTCAAATTCTTTCTACTTCAAGTCAGTGGAAGGGGGGCTGGTGGCAAGAGGGAGTGGCCAGGTCAAGCCGGGAGCGTCTGGCATATAGTAGCGAAATGGTTGGTTTGTTTGCTCAGCTGCGTCAAACATTAGAGATGGCTGGGAGGAAGTGAGTGATGTGGTCATATTGTTTAGTCCACAGAGTTCTCTTTAAGCTTACCATACCATTGACTGATGTTGGTCTGCTTCAGGTGTGTTGTAATTTAGTCGGGTAGTGGACTCTTTGCAGTGCGATTTCTGCGGATGACTCTGTTGCTAAGTGACCTGTAGCGGGTGTGGTCATTGAGATGAAAGGCCTTGTCTCTCTGTTGCATAAGTCTTTTGATCCGAGGTGTGATCCAGGCAAGTCAGGCTGGTGAGAGATCTGACGGACTTCGGGAAGAAGTGGTGGTGAGCTTCGGTGGTGGTGTGTTGGTATAATTCTATCCATTTGGTTTCCACGTCATCCACGCTGAGTACTTTCAGTCCAGGGATAGTGAACTATCCATCTGTCCAAAGAGGCGTACTGCAGAGTCAGTAATCGGCCTGGTAGGTCTTGATGTAGGTCTCTGTACTTGGAGTGGGAGTGGCAGCAGGGCTCAGAGCACTGATATGTGTGCTACAATTCTATAGAGTGCAGTGGTTGAGGAGGTTGGTACTGGTCCGCTTAAGTCAGTTAAGATAAGGTCAAGGGTGTTTTGGACCGTGTGTGGGGGAAGGTCACACCCAGGAGAGTGATAGCTGGTCCTGATATCAGTGGTGTCAATTTATTTAAATTCTCACATAATACCACCCGGCACATGGGTACCTAACTCTGAGGTGTCTGAGGTGGTGATGAGATGATTGATAAGAGTGTTCTGGTGGGTGATCGAGGCGTGATGGTATGTACTGCTACAGATTATAATGGAAGCAGTGTTGGCGTGGGTGTGCCCGTCGCAGCACGACACGCAACCCATAATGCTTCCACATCTGCTGGGACTTGAACATCCAGGCGTGACGGGCGTAGGTCATCTTGACAGAAGAGGGCAACGCTCCTCCGCTCTTTGTAGGACGAAGGTGATGAAAGAGTTGATATCCTTCAATGTGACACGTTTCAGTGCGGGGCCAATTTGCCAAGTCTTCACATATGGCAAACCACGCCGCTGCGGTTGACCTGACTGTAGCTGCCAGCTCTGCCGAATCCTGTTAGCTAGGGGCGACGTTGGATAGCAGAAGACGGGGAGATCATACCATATCCGTGGAACTTCAGTGTGGTGGTATGGTCTGTCAGGGGTGGGTTTTCCGGTTTCTAGAGTGGAGGTTACGGTTCTAATGGGCTTATGTGCATGACGGCCTTGTCTACGGCTCCGCGCGGAATATTTTCAGTGACTTGAGAAGCGATAACACCCCCATCAGGATAACCGTTCCCACGCTTTAGATGATACAGAGTGCGTCGTGGGGGAGGCAAGTGATTGGTGGGCCATCGGTTGAAATCTGTTGTGGGCGGACGGAAGTGTTCGTCACTGGCGGCACTTTGAGGACACTGACACTGGTAGACATCTGTTAATGTTTGTCAGTTGTAAAGACCGTGTATTGGGTGTGTGTGTGTGTGTATTGGGTGTGTGTGTGTGTGTGTGTGTGTATAGGGTGTGTGTTTGTGTGTGTCTTGGTGGGTGTGTGTGTGTGGGTGGGTGGGCGTGTGTCTTGGTGTGTGTGGTGTGTGTGTGGGTGGGTAGGCGTGTGGATTGGATGGGTGTGGGTGTGTGTGGGTGGGTGTGTGGGTGTGTGTGGAGTGGGTGTGTGTGTGGGTGTGTGTATTGGGTGGTGTGTGTATTGTGTGGGTGGGTGGGTGGGTGGGCGTGTGTGGGTGGGTGTGGGTGGGGTGGGTGTGTGTGTGGGGTGTTGGGTGGGTGGGTGGGCGTGTGTCTTGGGTGTGTGTGTGGGTGGGTGTGTGTCTTGGGTGTGTGTGTGGGTGGGGTGTGTCTTGGGTGTGTGTGGGTGTGTGTGTATTGGGTGGGTGTGTCTTGGGTGTGTGTATTGGTGGGTGGGTGGGTGGGCTGTGTGGTGGGTTGGGTGGGTGGGTGGGTGGGCGTGTGTGTATTGGTGGGTGGGTGGGTGGGTGGGCTGTGTGTGTGGTGGTGTGTTGGGTGTGGGTGGGGTGTGTCTTGGGTGTGTGTGTGGGTGGGTGTGTGTCTTGGGTGTGTGTGGGTGTGTGTGTGTGGGTGTTGGGTGGGTGGGTGGGCGTGTGTCTTGGGTGTGTGTTGGGTGGGTGTGTGTCTTGGGTGTGTGTGGGTGTGTGTGGGTGGGTGTTGGGTGGGTGGGCGTGTGTCTTGGGTGTGTGTATTGGGTGGGTGTGTGTCTTGGGTGTGTGTGGTGTGTGTCTTGGGTTGTGTGGGTGTGTGTCTTGGGTGTGTGTGGGTGTGTGTATTGGGTGTGTGTGGGTGTGTATAAATCCGATTTTGTAGACTGCCCTCAGGCCTACACACCCCTGGCTACTATCACCCGGACACTGCTGTCCAACCTGTCACCTCTGCCCTTTTCTCTAAGAATTAGTTCCTCCATATGAGACCAAAGCAGATGTCGTGTGAACATTCCTGTTGCCCGAAGCGTGGAGCATTATGCCCGGCAGGTACTTTTGCTGCATCTGTGCGACCCACAAAAATTGCACAAGTTGTGAATGTGCGAGAAACAACTGCCCATGTGTCAGGTGCAGAAAGGGAACATTGTCGGAATCCCAGGGCAGGCGGCCGTCATAGGAAGAACACAGTGGATATCGCCCAGACACCACCGCCCGATGATATCTTGAATGATAGCAGATGTCCACGAGGTGAATGACAGACAGCCACCACAATAGAATGGCATGTCGATGGAAAATGCGGATAAATGGGTTAAAGAAACCCTACTCAGAAGTTGTCAGGTGGTCGCCAGCTAACCTTTTTGAATCACCCGTGTGTGCAGCCACAAAAGAAATGATTCGGAGATGACTCGTCTCATAATCAAGTACACTCAGGACTGCTTCCTTGCCCCCTTAGCTAAAAATTCATAGAGACAAGAAAGCAAAACATCAATGAATTTGCCAGAAAGTTTGGAAACAAGATGCGGGTGGGAAAAGTGTCATGGCGGTAAGATCTCTCACAGAAGAATCTTCCGGTGGTGTTCTGCCAATAACAGAGACATTGCAACAACTGGAAGGAAAAACATCCTCCTCCTAGTAAAGAGAGGCATCAGGTTCCAGGCTGCCTATATCCCTCCAAATGCTGTCATGTTCGAGAAAATAACGGGAGGATGGTGTGGAAAAAGCACTGTAAATACAGGAAGGTGCCGGCCCTTCAGGCCTGGATGCAGACTGTTGGAGAGTCATCCTCAGCACTAACAAGTTTGGTGCCGTAGTAAGTGATCTCTGCAATGCACCATATGCAAGCTAGCAACCTCGTGCTGCCATCACCTTCATGCTCTGACGGCCTGCCACCTCATTCCCTGGATAAAAGTCCAGGATGTAGGCCTGTAGGGGTAGGGAAGTGGTGAGACGGATCATTAAATGCATAATGGAGATGGTAAATGATGATGTCAGGGAACCTGTAAGCATGTGCTGGCCCACCAAGCTGGGGGTGAAGCTGCCATTCGTGCCACAAGAAGATCTTTGAGCAGCGTGATTGAGGCAGTACTCCTGGTTGACGCTACAACACATTCAACATGATCAACTGCAAAGCTACACTGCAACATCAGATCAAGTGTTCAAGCTTTGCAATATAATGAGGGCAATATCGTTAGACGACATAGGAAAGAAATTATAGTTGTAGGACTGAAAAGTGAGGAAGATTTGGTAGTGTGGCCGATTAGTTATTTAACTGTTAATATATTCTTAAGAGGAATTTTCTAAACACCAATTCTAAGTACAGCTATTTATATGTACACTCAGTGGCATGGACACATTAATATATTGATGTTACTCGACAATGACTCTCGGACACAAACATAAAATGGATACACTCCAATGCTAACTAAAGGTCGCTCTAACAGTGACTCACGTGTGACCTGAGGAGGCCCAGCGGCTGAGGGAAGTCTGCAGGTGCTGCTGGACTCTGTCTCCTGTGGGAGACTCTGCTAGCTGGGGAGACTCGGTGCTGGGAGGGAAGTTTCCTCCCGACCTCAACTAGTGACGAGCGTGAATCTGAGTTCTGCCTCTCGCCTGTCTGAACTCTCGGACTCTGGGAAGAAGCTGTCGGCCCCTTCCTAATACAATAATAATGCCTCGTGGAAAGAGCTAGGCCTTATAATAGCGGAGACAAGCCGACAGATGACCTCTCTATTAACACTAAACTGGTTAAGTCTGTGTTTGCCCAGGTGCGTCATGTCGCCGGTCGGTAATTCTTCCTATTTATTACCACTCCGGGTGTGTCTTGCCCAGGGTAGTTTCTTGAGTAGCACAGTCATAATGACGGGCAGGTCAATTACCTTGTGGCCGTGACCTTTACTGGGTCAGGTCTTAGTCTCACTGTAGGGTGTGTCAACTTACGTGGTGTACCTGCTCATCATACTTCCTGTTATATGTGTTGTCTTTCTCTGGGCTGCAAGCTATGGTCCGATAAACAATCATTACAGCAATGTATGTTGAAGACACCTATAGGAACTCATCAGACATCTATATAACAAGCTTCAAGGCTTTGTTTTTATTTTTTCGCCCCAGGCCCCATTGTGGGTTGCTTGACCTGTACCAGGATGGGCTAATTCCGTAAAAAAAAAAAACATCTATCAGTCAACTGAGAGAACAATGCCATGGCAATGTACGCGTAGGCTCATCCGTGTCTCAACACACAATAAAAATTTGAAACAACCGCAGTCAAGCAAGTAGCTTATGCTGACGAACTTACAGGAGAAGAAAAGTGAAGGACATCAAATAGTGGTGGGACCTGATAAATCCACGTGGTCCACAAATAGGGTACCACCCAAAGACATCTACGTGCGGAAATCGGCACGAAGGCCTTCAAGACCGAGTACGTAACAGGAAAGGTAAATGAGTGGGTTAAGGAAATCCAAGCTCTGTCTGATATTGCTAAAACAAAGACACCTTGCAGCTTTTGGGGCATTCATACCCATGAGTCAACATTGCTGGAATTACCTGTTGTGCACTATCCCAGATATTGACCCCTCCTCCACCTCTGAAGAACCCATTACATCAATTTTATTCCAAAATTAGTGAAACCCTTCACCTAACCTCAGAAAGGTCAATCCTTTCACTACCACCGAGACTGGGAGGAATGGGATTGACCAATCCGGAGGAGCTTGCTGCCACAGAACATCAGAACTCAGTCAAGATCACGGCAGCTCTCACTGAACACATAATAGCTCAGGTTGCAACAAGAGGTAGATATCAACGAATTAAACAAGATTCGACAGTCCATTACGACAGAACGGCAGCACACCCAGTGATAAACTGCAGCAAATGATGCTGCAAGCGCCAGAAAACTTGAAAAAGGTAGCTATAGCGCAGTAGGTGGGCGCTCCAACTGGCTAACAACGTTACCGATAAGGGCAAAAGGTTTCAGTCTTAATAAACAAGAATTTACAGATGCCAATGCTCTAAGCGGTAGGCCAGTGAGGCCTGCCTCAATGCATGTGCTCTTTATGATATCGACGACGCATTGGTGTGTGAAGCTTGTATGCATAGAGGCATGACGAAGTAAGGTATCTCACAGCAAATATACTGAAGAAATTCGCCACGACGTCACGGTGCAACAGACTCTCCTTCCATTGGATGGTGACAATCTCCATCACAGAACTTCCAACACATCCAACGAAGCCCGTGTAGACGTCAGCACTCGAGGTTTGGACGGGGACAGCGAGTCTTTGACGTCAGGATATTCGACCCCATGGCTACATGTCACCGTAACCGTCTCCCGAGGCTGCACACAAGAGAAGGAAACGACAAGATTAGCATTGCCAAGATAATTCAGAATGTAGGATCAAGGCTTACTCCTTTGGTGTTCACAACCTCTGGTGGTATGGGACCGCGCAAGATGCAAGTTTGGCTGAGGTGTTATCCGAACAGAAGCAGCAGCCCAGAAGATGTTGCAGCCTGGTTGAGACTCGACTGTCCTTCTCTCTGCTTAGGTCTGCATTGCTTTGCCTCAGGAAATGAGATTCGCCCCAAAGCGACAACGGTCGCAGATATTGACTATCAGAACAGTCACTGAATGCCGCATAGATATGTGGCTTAATCCAACTAGAACTAGATAGCTACTTTTTATTAGGATATTTAATCTTAAGGTAATAAAATGGCGGCGAAGGTGTGGCTATTGGGAAGTTGGAAGCCACGTTAAGTAGTAGTAGTAGGAGTAGAACAGAGAATTTGAAAAAAAATAGCTATAGTATAGCGCGGGCGCCTCGAACTGGTTAACTACGTTACCGATAAGGGCAAATGGTTTCAGTCTCAATAAACAAGAATTACAGATGCCATTGCTCTAAGGTACGGTTGGCCAGTAGAAGGTTTGTTCTCCCAATGCGTGTGTGGCTCTTCTAGACGTCGATCACGCCATGGTGTGCAAGAAAGGGGCTTCATATGCATCATGACGAAGAAGGGACCTCAGCAAATATGTTGAAGAAATCTGCCGGGATGTCATGGTAGAACCGACCCTCCTTTCCTTTGGACGATGAGATCTTAAAACATAGGACTTCAACACATCTAACAAGCCCATGTTGACGTCAGTGCTCGAGGATTCTGGACGCGAGGACAGCGAGCTTTCTTCGACATCAGGATTTTGATCCCATGACCGCATGTCACCGTAACCTAGCTCTCGATGCTGCCGGGAGGAACGAAAACGACAAGATAGGGCGTATGGGAGAAGAATCCAAACGTTGATCAAGGCAGCCACTCCTCTAGTGTTCACAACCTCTGGTGGATGGGACCAAGTGCAAGATGTTTCTACGCCAGACTCGTGGGTTGATCTCCGAACAGAAGCAGCAGCCAGAAGTTATGTTACAGCCTAGATGAGATGTCGACCGTCTTTCTCTCCTTCGGTCGGCTTTGCCCTCAGGGACAGAGAGTTTCTGCCCCAATGCCGACAACTGCTGCAGATATTGACTATGAGGCTACAGTCACTGAATTCGCATAGTCTGCGGCTCAACTAATTCAACACAGATAGGATAGCTACTTATGTATTAGGATATTTAATATTAAGGTAATAAAATGGCGGCTATGGCGTGTGGCTATTAGGGGAGGCGTAGGCCATTATTTAAAAACAAAAAATAGTAGTAGTACTAATAGTAGTATTAGTAGTAGTGGCGTGTTGATATGTGTGTGTGTTTACAAACTGGAGGATGAAGCAACGCCCACAACTATCCGTACTGAAGAGGACAGGCACTAACAGTCACTCATTACAATACCTATAATAACAAGAACAAGAACAATAATAATAATAATAATAATAATAATAATAATAATAATAATAATAATAATAATAATAATAATTATAATACATTTAACTATCAAAAAGCAACACTAGAGGACTGTACTGAACGTTAAGGTAGGAAGTAAACGTATTACAGTGGTGCAACAAACTGTCTATTAATAAGTCGTTGTATTGTGGGTGACGTGACATTTAACTTCCAGGACATAATAAAACGAACCACACCCATCACAAATGAACCCAGACACACACCAAACGTTCTTCAGTGGGTGGTGCTCCCTGCTTAGCCTTTTTCCGTTGTTGACTAAACAAACAACAACAGTAATTAATACACGTTATAGGTGGTACTATAGTATGCCGTTTACAGAGCTTGAGTTGGTCTACCGGGATATTTATATTGTAGCTTCTGTTAATCTAACTTTACTCAATCTAACCTAAGCCATCTAACCTAAGCCATCTAATCTAAGCCAACAACCTAAGCCATTCTAACCTAAGCCATCTAATCTAACCTAACTCAATTTAATATATCTTATCTTATCTTAACCCTACACCTAACCTAACCTACAACCCTAGGTTAGGTTAGTTAACAGATCTTTACATGTAAATATCCTGTAGACACAACTCAGTTCATAGACTGCTTACAGTACTATAGTAGCACATGGTTTCATTGACTGAAATACGGCCTTGTTTCGACAGAAATATAAATGAACAATCCATCTTATTATCATTGTATACAGATTGAAGTAAAAATGTGCTAATCAGCGTTTCAATCACCCAAGGGCAATCAGACGTCGATTACCCCCCAGCATATACTGTACCTGTTGTCTAAAAGATCTTCGGCAGGGACTAGTTTGATCTGTTGAGTAAATAGTTCTGATACGATCTCACAAATTTTCAACAATCTCTTATTTTATATATATATATATATATATATATATATATAAAATATATATATATATATATATATATATATATATATAGAAAGAGAGAACCATCAGGAAACACACACTACAACATACTTCTCTCCTTGCAAAAAATACACATACACAAACTCTCCACATCGGAAATAACATGACGTTAAAAAAAGTCAACCTCAACTCAAAAACACTACATTGTTGTACCCTTCCTCTCCTCTCCTCCCTACCCCTTCTCTCCCTCTCTCCTCCCTGCCTTCTTCCTCTCCTCCTCTCCCTCTCTCCTCCATGCCTTCTTCCTCTCCTCTCTCTCTCTTCCCTACCCCCTTCCTCCTCTCTCTCCCTACCCCCATCTCTCCCTCTCTCCTCACTACCCCTTCCTCTCCCTCTCTCCTCCATGCCACCTTCTTCCTCTCCTCTCTCCTCCCTACCCCTTCCTCTCCTCTCTCCTCCCTACCCCTTCCTCTCCCTCTCTCCTCTACCCCCTTCTCTCCTCTCTCCTCCCTACCCCCTTCCTCTCCCTCTCCTCCCTACCCCTTCTCTCTCCTCCCCACCCCTTCCTCTCCTCTCTCCCCTTCCCTACCCCTTCTTCTCCTCTCTCCCTCCCTACCCCTTCCTCTCCTCTCTCCTCCCTACCCCCTTCTCCTCTCCTCCCCTACCCCCTTCCTCTCCTCTCTCCTTCTACCCCCTTCTTCTCCCTCTCTCCTCCCTACCCCTTCCTCTCCTCCCCTACCCCCTTCCTCTCCTCTCTCCCCTCCCCTACCCCTTCTTCTCCTCTCCTCCCCTACCCCTTCCTCTCCTCTCTCCCTCCCCTACCCCCTTCCTCCTCTCTCCTCCCTACCCCTCTCCTCTCTCCTCCCCTACCCCATCCTCTCCCCTCTCCTCCCCCCCCTTCCTCTCCTCTCTCCTCCCTACCCCCTTCCTCTCCTCTCCTCTCTACCCCTTCCTCTCCTCTCTCCTCCCTACCCCCTTCCTCTCCCCCTCTCCTCCCCTACCCCCTTCCTCTCCTCTCTCCTTCCTACCCCCTTCTCCTCTCTCCTCCCCTACCCCCTTCCCTCTCCTCTCTCCCTCCCCTACCCCCTTCCTCTCCCTCTCCCT
The DNA here is from genome assembly GCF_018991925.1 of Homarus americanus. Lineage (NCBI taxonomy): Eukaryota > Metazoa > Arthropoda > Malacostraca > Decapoda > Nephropidae > Homarus > Homarus americanus. Next base: position 4,292,489 of record NW_024757794.1, read on the forward strand.
CCCCTACCCCCTTCCTCTCCCTCTCTCCTTCCCTACCCCTTCTTCTCCCTCTCTCCTTCCCTACCCCTTCCTCTCCTCCCTCCTCCCCTACCCCTTCCTCCCTCTCTCCTCCCCTACCCCCTTCTTCTCCTCTCTCCTCCCCTACCCCTTCCTCTCCTCTCCTCCTCCCCTACCCCTTCCCTCTCCCTCTCCTCCCCTACCCCTTCCTCTCCTCTCTCCTCCCCCACCCCCATCCTCTCCCCTCTCTCCTCCCCTACCCCCTTCTCTCCCTCTCTCCCTCTACCCCTTCCTCTCCCTCTCTCCTCCCTACCCTTCCTCTCCTCTCTCTCCTCCCCCCTTCCTCTCCTCTCTCCTTCCTACCCCTTCTTCTCTCTCTCCTCCCTCCCCCCTTCCTCTCTCTCTCCTCCCTACCCCTTCCTCTCCTCTCCTTCCCTACCCCTTCCTCTCCTCTCTTCTCCCTACCTTCTTCCTCTCCTCTCTCCTCCCTACCCCCTTCCTCTCCTCTCTCCTCCCTACCCCTTCCCCTCTCCTCTCTCCTCCCTACCTTCTTCCTCCTCCTCTCTCCTCCCTACCCCTCCCTCCCCTACCCTCCTCTCTCTCCCCCTCCTTCTCCTGACAAACACACGAGAAACAGGTGAGCCAAGGGACACCAGCGTGACAGACGACGATGGAGAGAACAAAAGAATGAGGACAGTAAATTAGAGGAACTGGGGTATATTGGTGGAGGACGGGAGGAGGTGAGGGGGGAGGGGGGAGGAAGAGTGGGAGGAGGAGAAGGGGGAGGAGAAGAAGGATGTATGGGCTGGGTGAAGAGGAGGAAGAGGAGAAGGAAGCAAGAGGGAGGAGAAAAAATAGAATGGAAGAGGAGAAAGAGGTGGAGATGGGGGTTGGGTGAAGAAAGGAGGAGGAGGAGGATGTAGAGTGAGGAGGGAGGAGAAAGAGGAAGGAGGGAAGGAAGGAGGGGAAGGAGGAAGGAGAGGTAGGAGGAAGAGGGGGGAGAGGAGGAGGGGGAAGGAAGGAGAGGGGGAAGAGGTAGAGGAAGGAGGGAGGGAAGAGGAAAGAGAGAGGGGAGAAGAGGAGGAAGGAGAGGGGGAGAAAGGAGAGGAGGGGAGGAAGAGGAGGTAAAGGAGGGAGAAAAGAGGAGGAAGGGGAGAAGATGAGGAGGTGAAAGAGGGAGGGAACAGGAGGGAGGGAACAGAAGGAGGAAAAGAGGAGAGAGAGGAAGGAGAAAATGAAAGGGGGGAGGAAGGGGGGTGGCTATCATGTCCCGAGGGAGTTGGCAATGTGACAAGAGCGAGAGACGGTCGTGCATGAAGGCCTTCTCTCTCTCCCCCCACCCTCCCTCTCTCTCTCCCCCCACCCTTCTCTCCCACCCTCCACACTGATGGTTTTCGGAAGCTGTGTGAGGGTCACCTTTCATGATGGCGTGCGTAAACACCTGGAGGTCGTGTCTGCCTTTTGCTTCCTGACAATGGTTGAGATCTTGTGTGTTCTCTCTGTTACATAGTTGATCATTCTCTTTTATCTATTACCTGCACTTGATATAGGACGTTCTTGGAGGTCATGATTCATATCCTTCCTCCCGATCACAAGACACATATACGGATTCGGGATATTCGGTAGGTGGTTATTGTCGTCCGCTGGTGACTGCTGACGATGGTAAACCGGGTCTTCGTTAGCGTATATTTTTTTTTCCTCGTTAAGTGAATTATCTCTCCGATTCTCTTTGTCTTACTGTCTATCTCTCGCTCTTTATCTATCTGTCTGTCTGAAACTTCTATTATCTATCCCTGTCTTATCTGCCTATCCCTGTCTAATCTTGGTCTCTTTAAACCCCTGTGTCTCAAGAACGTTTCCCTGTTTTTTCACTATTTTGTCCTCTCTCTTTCTCTCTCACACACACATACATACAGCAGAGAGAGAGAGAGAGAGAGAGAGAGAGAGAGCTGGGCGGTCAAGCAAGTTCCTGCACACAGTCATTTCAGATCTAGTTCAACGCACTTTTCCACGTCTCCCTCCTCTCTCAGGGTCACTTCCCCCATCCCTCCTACTCCCTCCTTCTACTCCTCCCTCCCACTCAACCCTCCCTGCTTCCAATCTTCCATCCCTCCCTCTTTCCATTCCACCCCCCCCCATCCAATCCACCCTCCCTCTTTCCTTCCCCCTTCCCACACTCCCTCTTTCCATCCCTACCTCTCCCCTTCTGTACTCTATTTTTAACATATTTACTTTTCACAGTACTCGAACAGTTAAAGAAAACAATCTCTTGGTTAATTCTTAGAACACATTTCAAGGCGGTGGTGTAAGTGATCGTTTCTTGGTCTTTGGTGACATCTCCTTAAGTTGTTTTAACCGCCTTGAGTTCATTATCAATCCTACTCAAATCACCGTATTGAGTTATTATTGAATGGTTTAAGATATCGTACTCGAGTAGTTGCTGTCATACTCAAGGTGCTGTTATCGTACTCAAGGTAGTTAAGTTATCATATTCAAGGGGTTAAGTCGTCGTACTCAAGGGATCAAATCATCGTATTTAAGTGGTTAAGTCATCATATTCAAGGGTGTTAAGTCATCGTACTCAAGGGATTAAGTCGTCGTACTCAAGGGATCAAATCATCGTACTTAAGGGGTTACGTCATCATATTCAAGGGGTTAAGTCATCTTACACAATGGTGGAGTCATCATACTCAAGGGGTTAATTCATCTTGCTTAAGGGGTTAGGTCATCATACTCAATGGGCTGTCATCGTACTCTTGGGGTTAAGTCATCGTACCCAGAGGTTAATTCATCTTACTTTAGGGGTTAAGGCATCATACTCAATGGGCTGTCATCGTACTCTTGGGGTTAAGTCATCGTACCCAGAAGTTAAGTCATCATACTCAATGGGCTGTCATCGTACTCTTGGGGTTAAGTCATCGTACCCAGAGGTTAATTCATCTTACTTAAGGGGTTAAGTCATCATACTCAATGGGCTGTCATCGTACTCAAGGGGTTAAGTCATTGTACTCAAGAGGCTGTCATCATACCTTTAACTCTTAATTGGTCAGGTACTCAGTGAGGAGGTAAACACAAGGGCGTTCTTTCCAACATTTATTATACATCAAGTAAAACATTCATTTGTGGTATTACCTGTTAGTTATACATTCACTTGGTAGTATCTGGCATGTAAGTACCTGAGGATATTAAGGGAGTGAAATATTCTAAGGCATTTATTGAGATTTTTCTTCGTATTAAGGCGAGTTTTATCCCATTTTGTGGTTTAGGTATAATATGTGATGACAAGTAGTGTTATAAGTATATACCAATCAGATATGTATAACTCAGAAATAGATGCCAGATATTGCTAAGTGTTCAAGGAATTTTGTCCGTAACTGTACATGTTAACTTTTAAGGAGAGGATGAAGGTCGCAGATATTGACTATGCGGCAACAGTCACTGAATGCTGCATAGATCTGTGGCTCAACTAACTCAACACAGGTAGGGTAGCTACTTTTGTATTGGGATACTTAATTTTAAGGTAATAAAATGGTGGCGAAGGTGTGGCTATTGGGGGAGGCTGGAGGCTATTTTTTTAAAGTAGTGGTAGTGTGTGTGTGTGTGTGTGTGTGTGTGTGTGTGTGTGTGTGTGTGTGCGTAATAAAAGGTCGTCAGCTGACCACACAATAGAGCCTAACAGTCATATTCACTTAGACGATTCCCACTCTACCCCTCCTACCCCTGCACCTCCTACTGAACCTATGCACTTTCCTATAATCTCCACTCGCAGGGTTGCCGGTGTGTTATCCAGGTTGGATGTGAGTAAGGCGCATGGACCGGGCGGAATACCCCCTCGTGTTCTGAGGGAGTGTGCTGAAGCCCTGGCCCCTGTGCTTGCTCGCCTCTTTCGCCTTTGCCTCAAAACGAAAACTTTTCCTTCTTCTTGGAAGCATGCCTTGGTTCAGCCCATCCCGAAGAAGGGTGACCATTCTAATCCCTCTAACTATCACCCCATTGCCCTAACTTCATCCCTCTCTAAGATTTTCGAAACTATCTTGAACTCCCATTTTCTCCGTCACCTTGAACGCCTTTCTCTTTTGTCGGATCACCAGTATGGCTTTCGCCAGGCAAGATCTACTGGTGATCTGCTCTCCTATTGCACCCATCTTTGGTCATCCTCTCTTAGGGATTATGGGGAAACTTTTGTCGTGGCTCTCGACATCTCCAAAGCATTTGACAGGGTATGGCACAAGTCTTTGCTATCTAAACTTCCCTCTTTTGGTTTCTCTCCCCCACTTTGTTCTCTCATCTCTAGCTTCCTTGAGAATCGATCCATGGCAGTCTCGCTCTTTCTCTACCAATAGTGGCGTCCCACAGGGTTCTGTTCTTTCACCAACTCTCTTTCTTCTTTTTATCAATGATTTACTTCACACTACAACTAATTCTATCCATTCTTACGCCGATGATTCTACTCTTCACTCTTCCTCACATTTTCCCCTTCCTCCTAACTCTCAAACTAGATATGTTTCTAGAACTGATATCATTACTTTTATCAACGCGGATCTGTGCAGCATCTCTGAATGGGGAGATACAAACTTGGTTAAGTTCAAAAGTAACAAAACTCAATATTTACCAATTACACTTTGTAAAGTAGACGATCTCCCACCAATTACATTTCAGGACGCTATCATTCCCCCCAAATTCTGAAATAAATATGTTAGGCCTCACCATTTCCTCCAATATGTCCTGGAAATCACACATCCTTAGTATAACTAAAGCTGCCTCCCGAAAGTTGGGAATGCTGTACAGATGCCGCAGCTACTTCACTCCTGAGCAGTTGGTCCAAGTATATAAGGGATTCATTCGTCCTAACTTCGAGTACTGCTCTCATATCTGGGGTGGCTCTTCTTCTGTCCAACTATTAGATAGGGTGGAATCCAAGGCATTTCGTCTTATTAACTCTCCTCCTTTAGTCGACAATCTCTCTCCCCTTTCTCTTCGCCGCAATGTTGCTTCACTCTCTCTCTTTTACAGGTACTTTAACGGGCAATGTTCAGGGGATTTGGTATCCTGTGTACCGCCGGTAAGGCCGTGGGTTCGTAACACACGTCTTGCACGCGGTGCCCACCATTTCTCTGTTGATATCGGTCACACGAGAATAGCCCGTTATAGTACCTCCTTCTTTCCTCACACAGCCAAACTGTGGACTGCTCTGCCTTCTGTGTTTCCATGCTCTTACAATCTGTCTCACTTTAAAAAGCTGGTTTTCCGGCATCTTCGTGGTGTAGATTAATACAGTATAACCTTTTTTTCTATATTTTCAATTTCTTTCCGTTCTTTTTTTTTCGCCCCCAGGCTCCGTTGTGGGTCGTTTGACCTGTGCCCGGGTTGGCTAATTCCCGTAAAAAAAAAAAAACGGATTTTGTCTAGCCTGGATACTGTGTGTGAGGAGAAAATAAGGACGAATTTTGTCTAACGTGTTTTTATCGAGTGAAAATGTGTCAAATGAGGATTATTTTATTTGTTGGAATTTTGTTTGGTGGGATTTTGTGTGGTAGGATGTTATAGGTGCACCTGAAGGACCATTTACTGTACAACACGACCATCTTCACTACACAGTATCTTGTTGTAAAGAGTACACGGAGACCTCAACATACAAAACTGTGAACAAATACTACGGGAGAAGACGTCAAATGTTACTGGATAGACACAACCGCTCGAACGTCTGGCAAGCTGATGAGTGGCGAAAATGATACGAAAAAAAAAGAATGTGGAGGTTCAGAAGGTGGTGGAGGCGACGGTGGACACGTTGGTGGAGGAGGTAGGCGAAGGTTGAGAAGTGGAGGGGCTGATCTGAAACTGCAGCAGGATGACTAGGTAAGTCGCCACGAAGCTGCACACCTGTACCACACAAAGAGAGACTAACCTCAGTCACCACTAGTACAGTTCCTTATATACACAGCTGCTACAACCTAGTACACACCACAACCTACCTGCCTAATACTGACTACAAATTTAACAAGTTTGTCTCCATATAGTGAAACCTCCAAATAACGTACTTCTCTTTCCATATAATCCGTTATATGGAGGTTTCACATTTAACGGACCCTCTATATTATGGACTTTCCTCTCCATATAGACCGTTAAATAGAGGTTTCGTCATACTCCATTTCAAGGGAAGCTGTACACACCAATTCCCTCTCCTGGGCCTAACATCCCGGCATTATTAAGCTCAATAACAAGACATGGAGAGTGTTGGCCTCCCGCACGCTCCACATGGCGTTGTGGTTTGTAAACAATATGGCTTCTGTGAGTCACGTTACCCGAATATGTGGGGTTCGTCATGGCGCGACTATATACTGTATATATATGAACTATAACGTCTATAACTGGTCTTATAGCGAAAGATTCAAGGTTATATGATGCAATTTCCAAGTACAGTATATTATAGGCCTAATGTTAATATAATTCACCGATACCAGAACAAGTAATATAATTTACTAACAAAATATTTATTAACATCAAAACACATATCATGATAATTTATATATATTAGATTAAATATTTATAGAATTATTGGGTAATATAAAGATATATAAATTGTTAACTATCAAAAAACTAATAATAATCCATTTACTTACAATAAAAAAAAATAGAAAACTCTCATATTAAAACAATTATATACTTTTATGACTATAGTATATACTTTCATATATATAGAAACTTACATAAACTAAATGCTATATTGTAATATCGTATAAGAAAAACTCCAACTTGATTTATATTATCTATATCCTATATCTAAATTAGCTCAGAAGCTTTATAGATGGTAGAGTGAAGGAAGCGAATGTGGTATGGCGAGTAAGCTGAGGTGTGGTGAAAGAGTAAGCTGAAGAAAGGTAAGTAAACAGTGGTATAGTGAGTTAACTGAGATATGATAAGCTGTAGTATTGCGAATAAGCTTTAGTATGGTAAGTGAGTAAGGTGCAAAATGGTGAGTAAAGTGGAATATGGTGAATGAGTAAACTGCAGTATGGGGAGTGAGCAAGCTGTGACTGGGTGGGTGAGTGAGTAAGCTGTAGTATGGTGACTAAGTAAGCTGTGACAGGGTGAGTGAGAAAGTTGTGGTATGGTAGAAAGTTGTGGTATGGTAGTAGCTGTGGTATGATGAGTAAGCTGTGGTATGGTGAGTAAGTAAGTTGTAGTTTGGTGAGTACGCTGTATGGTGAAAGAGTAAACTGTAGTATGATGAGTAAGCTGTAGTATGGTCAGTGAGTAAGCTGTAATATGGCGAGTGTGTAAGCTGTAGTATGGCGAGTGAGTAAGCTGTAGCATGGTAAGTGAGTAAGCTGTGACAAGGTGGGTAAGTAAGCTGTGACAAGGTGAGTAAGCTGCTATAATATCAAGCTGGTACTCACAGACACGATACAGTGGTTCCCCAGGGTGAAAAAGCCCAGGATACTCGGACCGCTTGTCTGCTGCATCTCCCTCACCAGCCACCATCCCTGCACGTAGTACCGACACACTTTACCGCGTTTACTGTATCTCTCTTAACCGCTTCAACAACTCCCCTAACACACTCATTCACTGAGCCCCCGGGTCACTCGCTTCACCCTCGGGACATTCAACCTCGGCAGCATCCATTGAGATGTACTATTCCTTATCTTAATTTCTAATCACCGATGACTAGTGTATGTGCTAACCTAGACTATGCACTTTAGAAGCGTATACAAATACATTATAAGTATTATCTCAGTATCCCAGTAATACATTTCAACGTCAGTGTATTAATACATTGTAACATAAGCACATTAAAAACAGCATTAATACAATATAACATCAGCGTAGTAATACAATATAATAAGAGCAGTAATACATTATAACATCAGCGCGGTAATACACATTATTGTAGTAATACAATACATCAACAACGTCTGTCTCATCTACTTACCCTGGCCAGCACAGTGTAGTCCTCAGTGTAGAGAAGTTCTTCCTTAAGCCAAGTAACACATGCGGCCCTCTGGAACAGCAAATTAATATACTAATATATATATATATATATATATATATATATATATATATATATATATATATATATATATATATATATATATATATATATATATATATATATATATATATATATATACATACATACAGACCAGAGAGTAACACACCTGATTTGTATTACCTTCTAGTCTGTAATTTCACTCTGAAGATGTGAATTCAATGAAAGCGTTTGGGAATCCTGTGTTTTCTTTCTTTTCCTTAGGTTATCAGCATATATATATATACATTAGTATATGGTTATATTTATGTAGATCCACAAATGAAAAACGTGATAAGAGTTGGGGCCTGTTAATAATAAAAAAGGAAACAACGCTCCTGCTTTCTGCCCTATTCACATCTTCAGGTGCCCAGCTGTTTCCCTTTCCCGCGTGATTTATCGATATATATATATATATATATATATATATATATGCGCAACTAAATCACTGTAGGTGCAAGTGTGATTCAGGTATATGCCATATATATATATATATATACATACAGTACATATATATACATATATATATATATATATAGAGAGAGAGAGGTAGAGAGAGAGAGAGAGAGAGAGAGAGAGAGAGAGAGAGAGTCATGGAGCTCACCAATATACGTAGCAAGAAAGTACAATGATCATCAAACTCATCGGAAATCTTGTTGAGACATACACGAACATTTCATCAACATCTATACGTCTATTTGCTCGAGTTTACAACTTTCACAGGAAGACCAGGAGAGACTGATACAGCACACTTTCCCCTCACTACCCACCTCCTACAAGACGGGGCCAATTACTATGTTTACAATCCAGTGACAATAAACATGAACTAAGAGGTCATCTGAGTGTAGGTGTACGTGTTTGTCTTTTAATGGTGTACAGTATATTATATAGAAGTCAGCTATTTATACATATAAGGGTGGCACTATTGATAGGTCAGCGCGTTTGAGACACTGCTGTCATACATCCACATAACAAATTTGGTTGAGATCCATGAATATCTATCTCTCGGGCGCCTCGAGAGACGGTCAGCAAGCATGTGATCCTGTTTCTCCTCCAGGGGTACAAAAAAGAAAAAAGTTAAGTACCTCCTCCTGCAGCAGCCAGGCGCCGTAGAGTATGAGAGCTAGAGTCGTGGTGTTGGCCAGGAGTAAAAACATGTCGATTTGCATGTGCTCGGGAAAGATGATGATGAAGTACAGGTCAGAAATGGACTCCAGGATGACGAAGAAGAGGTAGAAGAGGAGAAGCAGGCCACAGTAGTCCAGCATGAGCTCCTGCACATTGTCCACCTACCGAGAAGACCGCTGGATGAGAACAAGGATATTAGTTGAGGGTATAAACTACAATGAACAATTGCGAGTAAATATTCCTCCAACTGTTATATATAACAATGATGGTCTAACACAACACTATAGTACCTAAGTCTTGATCAATTTTATATTTTGTTTAAAGTTTATCCTCGCTTTCATAGAGAGAAGGTAAAGAAATGCGAACAATTACAATGTTTACAAAATTAACTTGTTTGGTCGACCTGAAAGCATAAAACGGTGACTAAGTTGTTTCAGCAGCTAATGGGTCCAGTCCACGGAAAGATTCACTGAAACTAATGACAGAACAACAGAAGACTTGTATATACTGTAGTTTCTTTTCATTGTTGTCTGACCTTGTATTAGATTAGTAAGCCTCAAGTCAGGTGTTTCAATAATTATTTCCTAAACATTGGGTTGACTTAAAAGATCTATTAATTTTTTTTTTGAGGGGTGGGTCATTTAGGCCAACTAAAAAAATTTAAGTAGTGAAAGTGTCAGGGACTTTTTGTTTACAGGTATACAGTCCGATATGGCAGGGCCACACACCTGTCTCAGCATTGACTGGAAGGTCTTCAGCCTTGCCATGTTCATACGGGTGGTCAGAGTGTCTTGGAGTCTCCGGCCATTACCAGAGACGTTGGGTTTCAGATGTAATGTTCCCTGGGCGGTGGGAAGTCTCATAACATGGTTGTTAATGAAGTCTCTTGAGCCCTGGCAGCTCGGAGATGGCCTGTCTAACGAGTGCTCACGACAGGTGGAGTGCAAGAGGCGGTGATCGGGTTCTGTGCGCGTCGCAACAGCGTGTCGAGTTTCCCTCAATATAGTCGAGAGCCCCCGCAGGAAACAAAAGAACATTATTACAAATGTCAGACGTTGAGGAGAAACCAAAGCGTAAGCTGTATATAAGAGGTAGCTATCGAAGTAATGATGTACATTACCAAGACAAATTATGATGTAGAGTAATACCACAATATCTGTCTTCGACACATGACATTTCCTGCGAAGGTTGTAAATGGTTCCAATATAATTTTGGCTGCCACTTTTTTGTATCTTGTTGTCTTTATTCTGAAGGAAGGTTTTCTTCACATCTGAGACACTATTAAACAAGTCTTGGAGACGAGAGACGACCTGCGCCAGGAGGTGACTGGTGGTGAGCAGGAGGAGGAAGGAACAAGACTGGCTTACTATGCTCACGTGAGACACCAATTGTGCAATGCTGGTTGGCGTGTTACTCATTTCAAACAGAAATAATGAGAAGATGGCGGGGAGCGTGTAGGAGATCTGACCTGCTGCTGCTACCACTGACCACACCACCAGAGGCCAGGTCCTCTTGTAGGCTGCTGGCGTCTCCTGGCCACACCTCACTGATGTTGACCCATTCCTGGTAACTGCTATGTATGGGAAACACCCAAAAAGTCGTAGAACACACAGCAAGGCTCGCACACTTCCCAAATGTGTGGTCCTGGTCGTCCAGGAGAGCATCTTGTCTGTAATTCGTCGTTTCATTAGATCGGTGACTGTCTGGTGACTTCTGTCTTACTTGTTCTTATTAACAAGCGATGTCATATGTTTATCTTTATTCAAATGCAGTGGACACTATACACCACAAGACAACTAGTTTCTTCTTATCAAATTCTGCATAAGAAAGTAAAGGCTTCACTGAACTTTCCGTAGAAACTTGTCTTAAGCGATGCCAAGACCAAACTGAAGACCAAGTGGAATGTTCCGTGGCTGACGCACGCAACAACACACCTTAATACCAGGGGTGATGGTGCTATTCTCCGGGTCAAATAAACACGTGTCAGTACAGCCCCCACCCCTCCTTGGATCAACATAATAAGTGGTAAAGAATGTGTCAGTAAACATCAGTGACGTTCATGAGTCTACCATCATTTCTCCAATAGATCTCATTATGATCAACGACATGAGTGGTGTGAGAATACTAACGTTGCTTTGGCTCTAGTTCATGTTGGTGGCAGACGAGCACTATAGTACACTTACTAACGCAGCTACACCATCCTCCTCTTACTCCATTTTGTGCAGCCAGACTCATTCACAATAAAGACATGTTGTTCTCAACGACCCTTAAGGAACCACAAACAAAACACGGAACAATTAATTTACTTTTCAGCTTTGACGAGGAACGGGAGACAGTGGTTTGTTTAATTCTCCCATTGTTCCTCAAGAGTTTGTCCAGCTGTAGTACAGGAGGAAACTAGAGTACCCAGGGAAAACCTGTAATGTTTAGTAGTCACACTAACTACTTAAAGATCTTAAGTTACATAACTCCTTTCAGTTACACCCGAAAGGCCCCAAAATGCATCCCATCAACACACAAGCGGAATCTCTTTTAATCCAAAACTCTTATGCTTTGGAGTACAGTTATTCCCTCGCGGTATTTTGAAGAACTAAATTGGTTTTAATGGACACTTCTTCATTTGATCTTTATATGTATAACCATTCAATAAGATCTACGGGGATATCGTCACTGGGCCGCCCCAACTGTTGAGCCAGGTACCCATAAACAGCTGGATGAATTTGGATCGAACCGGTAACCCTTTGGAAGAGAAGCGAGTGTTATATCCACTCAGTCGCTGCAATCATTACAGAGCAAAGGCGCGTCGTCTGCTTCATACGTAGGACCCATGTTATGAGGATGGTCATTTTCTTGACGTTTTGGCATTTACACCAGCATAGTCTACTTTCATCCTCTGACCTTGCTTCTGAATCCCACATGACCTTACTCAGCTTAACATAATTTACTTTTTAACCTCCGAATTTGTTCCTGCATCTTGCATATTTTTTTTTTTTTATTTATTGGGCACTCCCCTACATCCTTGTGTAAGGTGAAGCGCAGAAGCGTTTACAGTGCCCAACAGGGAAGCATGCTAAGTTCATGCTTGATTTTATGTCTCATGAGTTAAGGGCGTAGAAGCTTGAAGAGTCAAGGGCTGAAGAGCCAATGGTTTTATGTCATCAAGTTATTGGAAGCTCCAACAACTTGTCCCTGAATACGAATTCGCAACTTTCGATTTACACCAGGTACCTACTTTACTGCTAGGTGAACAGGGACTAATGGGGGCTAGGAAGTATGTCCAAACAACTTCCACCGGCCCGGGAATCAAACCCGTGAAATCTTGCATAATGTAAAATTTCGCAACTTACCCAGTAAACCTTACTTAGCCAAACCAAACTTAACAGAACCTAACTTAACCTAACCTATGCTACCTTGATTGCTATCCTAACCTAACATACCTTGCTAACTTACCATACTTTAACCTAACCATCTGCGCGCGCGCGCGCGCACACACGCACACACATTTTCCTAGTTATTAACCTCCAGCTGTTTGAATAATCTAAGTACAGTAAGTAGGTGTAATACATTATACAGAAACAAAATAACTATGAAGAAGGGTGACTCTTCCTGCCTCCCACACCAGTCATGTGAAGGTCAACAAAGGATGGGATTATATTGCTTGCAGCTCATGACTGGCACATCAAGTTTACAAAGGTGGGGGTGCAGGAGGGATGGGGGTCACTTACAGGGGAGGTGGGTTGGGGTTGTTTATAGGGAGGGTGGGGTTGCTTGGTTACATGGGGAGGGAGGGGAAGGAGGGGATTGTTTACAGGGGAGAGGAAGGAGAGATGAGAATGTTTACAGGGGAGAGAGGGAAGGGGTGGATGTTTACAGGGGAGGGAGGGTAAGGGGGGTTGTTAACAGGGGGAGGGGAAGAGATGAGGTTGTTTACAGGGGGAAGGGAGGGTAAGGAGGGGGTTGTTTACAGGGGGGGGGAGGAGGGGGTTGTTAATAGGGTGAGAAAGAAGGGGGGGTGATGCATCGATCGGCTGTCGTATATAAAGGCAAAGTTAATACGATGATTGGTCGAGTTAAGGATTATTATGATTGGTCGAGTTAAGGATTATTATGATTGGTCGAGTTAAGGATTATTATGATTGGTCGAGTTAAGGATTATTATGATTGGTCGAGTTAAGGATTATTATGATTGGTCGAGTTAAGGATTATTATGATTGGTCGAGTTAAGGATTATTATGATTGGTCGAGTTAAGGATTATTCTCACTATCAATCTCTAACAATTTAAGGAAAAATTAACTAAACAATAATCGCAATGGTTATGATGAGGAAGAAGACAGTTATGATGAGGAAGAAGACAGTGATGATAATGACGATGATAATGAGAAAAAATACGATAAGGGTGATGACAGCAATGATAATGACCCAGACAAAGAAACAAACAGAAATGATGACGACGATGACACACAATTAGATAAGAAATGAGATTAATATACTGTCATGCTCACTGTGTCCGGGTGGTGTAAATATTCATGGCGGTCCCTAAGTAATCGGGGGGGTGATGAAGTAACCCTCTCCTCGCTCTTCACCTCTCCTAGTTCCTCACCTCTCTTCCTCCTCACTTCCCTTCCCCTCCTCCCTCCCTCTCTATGTAACGATCCATTTCAAATTATCAAACAGTGTTATCGACTCATGAACTTGGGACAACAATTCTAAGTCTTCTGCCTTGTTGAAACTCTTGGTGGGTTCGGCTCATTTCGATTGGGTTGGGTGGGGTGGGGTGGGGTGGGGTGGGGTGGGGTGGGGTGGGGTGTTGGGTATGGTGGGGTTGGGAGATGCGTGTGTGTTTCCATTTGTCTATTCTCGGAACTCTAACGTCCATAACACTGGTCTACAAAAAAATATTTTTTTTTTCTGGCATGAAACCTTTTAACTGTTTTTTTTACTAACTTTAAGGTGCTGAATCCAAATCTGATCTCAGATTTGCTCCATCACGTAACGTGCCAGAATTTACTGAGCTACCAGAGATTGAGGATATAGACCGGAATTCACCTGTTTCTACTGATGATGATGAAGAGACTGATCTTTTCAAGCCATCTGGTGAAGATTGTGAAAAGCCAACGTTGTTTACTCAGTCAGAATTGAATGATCTGGTCAGAGATCTAAATTTGCCAAAACAGTCTGCTGAATTGTTAGCTTCCAGGCTTCAAGAGAAACGACTCTTAAAACCTGGCACGAGTGTCTCCTTTTATCGCAACAGAGAAGAGCAACTGCGGAAGTACTTTCATTCATATGACCAGTTTCTTTTTTGTAATGATGTAGAAGGACTTCTTCTCTCCATGGGACTACCAGCATGTGATAGTAAGGATTGGAGACTTTTTATTGACAGTTCTAAAAGGAGCTTGAAATGTGGTGTTCTTCATAACGGAAACAAGTATGGTTCAATTCCAATCGGACATTTTGTACAAATTAAAGAAGAGTATGAAAACATTAAGACTGTTCTAGAGAGGTTGCAATACCATGCTCATGAATGGTTAATTTGTGTGGACTTGAAAATGGTAAACTTTCTATTGGGCCAGCAAGGAGGGTACACAAAATACCCCCGTTTTCTGTGCTACTGGGACAGCAGGGCTACAGCAGACCATTGGGTGAAAAAGAATTGACCACCAAGACATAGTTTGACGCCTGGTGACAAGAATATCATTAACGATCCTCTGGTTGACAGGAAAAACATTGTCCTTCCTCCTCTGCACATAAAACTTGGTATCATGAAGCAATTCGTCAAGGCTCTTGATCATAGTGGAGAGTGTTTCAGATATATATGCTCAACCTTTCCAAGTCTTAGCGACGAGAAGAAATAGGCAGGGATTTTTGATGGACCTCAAATAAGAACACTACTCAGAGATCCACACTTCCTTGCAACAATGACTGAGGCACAGGCAAGAACTTGGAATGCTTACTCTAATGTGGTGCGGAACTTCTTAGGGAACAAGAAAGCGGACAACTATCAAGAAATTGTGGAAGAGCTGCTCTTGAGTTTACAAGCACTTGGATGCAGAATGAGTATCAAGGTTCACTACTTACACAGTCACTTGGACGAGTTTCCAGAAAATCTGGGAGAAGTGAGCGAGGAGCAAGGGGAGCGCTTTCATCAAGACATTAAAGTAATGGAAGAACGTTACCAAGGTCGATGGGACTCGAACATGATGGCGGACTACTGCTGGAGTTTGATGAGAGACATTCCAGAAGCTGTACATAAGAGATCGGCCAAAAAGAGGAAGTTTATGTAACTGTAACTTGATCTTAATACTTGCACTATTTCTACCGTACATTAATTGTTTTTTTCACCCTTCAATGTTACATTTAAATATAATATGTGCATTAACTTTCCAATTTGATATTAAAAATTTTTGGTTATAGAAAAATACAAATTATAATGCTGAAAAAATTTATGTATACATGTTTAAACCGTCAATTTTGATCCAAAAGTTTACGTTTCCCAGCAAAAGTGCAATATGGTATATCTCAAAAACCTGATGTGATAGACAAAAACCAAAGTCATATTTGGATTCTGCACCCCAAATTTACTTAAAATCCGTTTAAAAACCTTGTGCCAGAAAAATTGTGTTGACCGGTGTAATTAATTAAAGGAACTCGATGGAAATGGTGTGGTGACGCGATGGTGAAGGTGTGGCGATGCGATGGTGAAGGTGTGGCGATGCGATGGTGAAGGTGTGGCGACGGGGGTCATGGTAAACAGGGTGTGGTGCCATAACTGATGTGGTGAGGCAGTTGTAAACATGGTTTGACGTTAAATCAATTATCACAAGTAAACAGAGATGGCTAGGAACATAGTATGAGGAGTTCATAGGCGTAAACAGGATATGTTGACTGATGAAAAACACGGCGCGGCGTTAAAGTGGAGTGTTACTAGGCCACATCTTGGATCCTACCTTGTTTATGATCTACATTCACCATCATGACGAACCTATCCTCAAACACGATTATTTTCGGAAAGGTGGTGATTGAATGAAATTTTTTTAAATTAATATACCATTTCCATTGTTCCGTAAGCAAATGTTCAATCGTCTGTAATATATGTGTCAAGTTTCAAATGAGTTTAATAAATATTTTAATATTAGGAGATTACACAAAATGTATCGCTCGAGTGTTAAGATTTCTTCCATCTGTTTATGGTCTGCAACTTTACGAAGCTGATCTTGATACATAACAGCAAGGTTTACATTATCAAGACACGTCATTACATCCAAGGAAATTCTTCGATATTGTTAAGCAGAGCCGCAACCAACGCTGACGATCTACTGGTTATGTATGGCATTGACTGGACAACACGAACAATTGTGTGATGTACGAACACCTGTAACAGACCTGGAGAGGGATCCACAGTCTGAGGCATTATAAACTGGATATATAAAGTAAAGGAATAGTGAAAAGGAAGAAGCGAGACAGAGGCTGGACTGACGGATATATACTGCCTGGGTATAAGCTCCCATCTGGTATTCAACAGATCAACTTAATAATGTATCTATTAGAACTTTACACATGAGCTTGGCTTTAGTTTAGACTAAGGAAATACCAAGAGGATATCCACACCTTTTTCAAGAACCAACAATTCAAAAATGTCAGTAATATTTCACTTGCTTTGTAGCCTTAATAGTACAAGAAAATAAAAGTTAAAAAAAATCATTCCACATGACTAACGTAAAAAAAATTGAGATGACAGGAACCAGCTAGCAAAACAAAACCTTATTTCCAGCCCACATGACAAGACCCATCTCTTGTTGCCAACCAGCCAGAGGGAAAAAAACACTACCTTGTAGATATACTTTTAACTGAGGATGAACATACCTTTTCGATCTTACCATCAGCGAGGAACACAAGTCATGCCACGACATCCGCACGAATGATTGTGTGGGTGTCGTGATGGGCATGTTCAGTGTGGACATAGGAGTGGGTGTGAAGAGGGGGTGACGTGTGAGGAGGGGGAGAGGTGTGAGGAGGGGGAGAGGTGTGAGGAGGGGGAGAGGTGTGAGGAGGGGGAGAGGTGTGAGGGAGGGGGAGGTGTGAGGGAGAGGGGGAGAGGTGTGAGGATGGGGAAAAGGTGTGAGGAGGGGGAGAGGTGTGGGGAGTGGGAGGTAAAAGAGGGATTTTTTAAAGGCTGTTCGAGGAAGCGGATATCCATACTCTCTTGTTTTTGTTATGGTGTAACCAACCGGCCCCCGTACACACACACACACGCACGTTATCCACCAGGTTCCCAGAAAGTAACGCAAGTAAATCATTTTCCCAGTAACTCAGTAAGGTGTGTGTATGTGTGTGTGTTTATATTGATTGATTGATTTTTTTTACATTTAAACAAACACATCTACATATATAAAAAAGGCCCTTACTAGACAAGCATTACAGCACCACAAAGACCAGCACCACAGCACCCCACACATACAGACCAGCACCACAGCACCCCACACATACATACCAGCACCACAGCACCCCACATATACAGACCAGCACCACAGCACCACATACCAACAACACAGCACCCCACACATACATACCAGCACCACAGCACCCACACATACAGACCAGCACCACAACACCCACATACATACCAGCACCACAGCACCCACATATACAGACCAGCACCACAGCACCCACACATACCAACAACACAGCACCCCACACATACATACCAGCACCACAGCACCCCACACATACAGACCAGCACCACAACACCCCACACATACATACCAGCACCACAGCACCCCCACATACCAACAATACAGCACCCACACATACATACCAGCACCACAGCACCCCACACATACCAACAACACAGCACCCCACACATAGAGACCAGCATCAGCACCCCACACACAGACCAGCACCACAGCACCCCACACATACCAACAACACAGCACCCCACACATACCAACAACACAGCACCCACACCAAGACCAGCATCACAGCACCCCCCACACACAGACCAGCACCACAGCACCCCACACATACCAACAACACAGCACCCACACATACATACCAGCACCACAGCACCCCACACACATACCAACAACACAGCACCCCACACATACATACCAGCACCACAGCACCCCACACATACCAACAACACAGCACCCCACACATAGAGACCAGCACCACAGCACCCCCACACACAGACCAGCACCACAGCACCCCACACATACCAACAACACAGCACCCCACACACATACCAGCACCACAGCACCCCACATACAGACCAGCACCACAGCACCCCACACATACAAACACAGCACCCACACATACATACCACAGCACCACAGCACCCCACACACATACCAACAACACAGCACCCCACATATACAGACCAGCACCACAGCACCCCACACACATACCAGCACCACAGCACCCCCACATACCAACAACACAGCACCCCACATAGAGACAGCATCACAGCACCCCCACACACAGACCAGCACCACAGCACCCCACACACTACCAACAACACAGCACCCCACACATAGAGACCAGCATCACAGCACCCCCCACATAGACCAGCACCACAGCACCCCACACACATACCAACAACACAGCACCCCACACATAGAGACCAGCATCACAGCACCCCCACACACAGACCAGCACCACAGCACCCCCACACACAGACCAACAACACAGCACCCCACACATACAGACCAGCACCACAGCACCCCCACACACAGACCAGCACCACAGCACCCCCCACACACAGACCAGCACCACAGCACCCCCCACACACAGACCAGCATCACAGCACCCCACACACATACCAACAACACAGCACCCCACACACACATACCAGCACCACAGCACCCCCACACACAGACCAGCACCACAGCACCCCACACACATACCAACAACACAGCACCCCACATATACAGACCAGCACCACAGCACCCCACACATACAGACCAGCACCACAGCACCCCCACACACAGACCAACAACACAGCACCCCACACATACATACCAGCACCCCACATATACAGACCAGCACCACAGCACCCCACACATACCAACACAGCACCCCACACATACATACCAGCACCACAGCACCCCACATATACAGACCAGCACCACAGCACCCCACACATACCAACAACACAGCACCCCACACACATACCAACAACACAGCACCCCACATACATACCAGCACCACAGCACCCCACACACAGAGACCAGCACCACAGCACCCCCACACACAGACCAGCACCACAGCACCCCACACATACAGACCAGCACCACAGCACCCCACACACATACCAACAACAGCACCCACACATACATACCAGCACCACAGCACCCCACACATACCAACAACACAGCACCCCACACACAGACCAGCACCACAGCACCCCACACACATACAGACCAGCACCACAACACCCTGCACATACAGACCAGCACCACAGCACCCCCCACACAGACCAGCACCACAGCACCCCACATACAGACCAGCACCACAGCACCCCACACACAGACCAGCACCACAGCACCCCCACACAGACCAGCACCACAGCACCCCCACACACAGACCAGCACCACAGCACCCCCACACACAGACCAGCACCACAGCACCCCCCACACACAGACCAGCACCACAGCACCCCCACACAGACCAGCACCACAGCACCCCCCACACACAGACCAGCACCACAGCACCCCCCACACACAGACCAGCACACAGCACCCCCACACAGACCAGCACCACAGCACCCCCACACACAGACCAGCACCACAGCACCCCACACACAGACCAGCACCACAGCAACCCCCACACAGCCAGCACCACAGCACCCTCACACACACAGACCAGCACCACAGCACCCCCACACACAGACCAGCACCACAGCACCCCCCACACACAGACCAGCACCAGCACCCCCACACACAGAGACCAGCACCACAGCACCCCACACACACAGACCAGCACCACAGCACCCCACACACACAGACCAGCACCACAGCACCCCCACACACAGAGACCAGCACCACAGCACCCCCACACACAGACCAGCACCACAGCACCCCCACACACAGACCAGCACCACAGCACCCCACACACAGACCAGCACCACAGCACCCCCACACACAGACCAGCACCACAGCACCCCCCACACACAGACCACAGCACCACAGCACCCCACACACAGACCAGCACCACAGCACCCCACACACACAGACCAGCACCACACCCCCACACAGACCAGCACCACAGCACCCCACACACAGACCAGCACCACAGCACCCCCCACACACAGACCAGCACCACAGCACCCCCACACACAGACCAGCACCACAGCACCCCCCACACACAGACCAGCACCACAGCACCCCCCACACAAAGTATTATGGAGCTGTGAGATAACCTCCTTTGGCTGTGTTAAGTTCAAGTGAACCTTCTGTGTGTCGGGTACCGCCAGCCTGTTGCCATGGTGGTGGTGCATGTGGTAGGTGACAGAGTAGTGTATGTGTTGTTGTTACTGCTGTTGGAAGTGGTTGCAATGTGCTTTTTATGCTGGTGGTGGTAGTAGTAATGGTAAGTGATAATGGTGTTGTTATTGTTGGGAGTGAGTGGCGATTGTTGGGAGTAGTGTCGTTATTGTTGGTAGTGGTATCGTTATTGATAGTGGTGTTATTGTTGATAGTGGTGCTGTTATTGTTGGTAGTGGTGTCGTTATTGTTGGTAGTGTATCGTTATTGTTGGTAGTGGTGCTGTTATTGTTGGTAGTGGTGTCGTTATTGTTGGTAGTGGTGTCGTTATTGTTGGTAGTGGTGTCGTTATTGTTGGTAGTGGTGCTGTTATTGTTAGTAGTGGTGTCGTTATTGTTGGTAGTGGTGTCGTTATTTTGGTAGTGGTGCTGTTATTGTTGAGTGGTGCTGTTATTGATGGTAGTGGTATCGTTATTGTTGGTAGTGGTGCTGTTAGTTAGTGAGTGGTGTCGTTATTGTTGGTAGTGGTTATATTGTTGGTAGTGGTGCTGTTATTGTTGGTAGTGGTGCTGTAATTGTTGGTAGTGGTGCTGTTATTGTTGGTAGTGGTGTTAATTAGTGGTGCTGTTATTGTTGGTAGTGGTTACTGTAATGTTATTGTAGTGGTGCTGTTATTGTTGGTAGTGGTGCTGCTAGAGCTGTTGTAGGCAGTAGTGTAGTTATTGCTGTTGTTGGCGGTGGTCACTGTTATTGTTGTTGGCAGTTGTGATGTTATTGTTATTGTTGGCAGTAGTGCTGTTATTGTTCAGTAGTGCTGTTACTCATGTTGGCAGTAGTGCTGTTATTGTTGTTATTGGCGTAGTGCTGTTATTGTGGTTGTTGGCAGTAGTGCTGTTATTGTTGTTGTTGGCAGTGCTGTTATTGTTGTTGTTGGCAGTAGTGCTGTTATTGTTGTTGTTGGCAGTTGTGCGGTTATGTTGTTGGCAGTAGTGCTGTTATTGTTGTTGTTGGCAGTTGTGCGGTTATTGTTGTTGGCAGTAGTGCTGTTATTGTTGTTGTTGGCAGTAGTGCTGTTACTCATGTTATTGGCAGTAGTGTGTTATTGTTGTTGTTGGCAGTAGTGCTGTTATTGTTGTTGTTGGCAGTAGTGCTGTTATTGTTGTTGTTGGCAGTAGTGCTGTTATTGTTGTTGTTGGCGGTAGTGCTGTTATTGTTGTTGTTGGCAGTAGTGTTGTTTTTGTTGTTGGCTGTAGTGCTGTTACT
>NW_024757794.1:4314483-4446084 GCF_018991925.1 Homarus americanus
CTAGAAGACATGTATTGGTTAGGTGGTAGTGTGGAGAGAGAGGGGTGGGGAGAGAGGGTGGGAGAGGAGAGAGGGTGTGGAGAGAGGTGGGAGAGGGGGGGGGGAGAGAGGGGTAGGGGAGAGAGAGGGAGGGTGGGGGAGAGAGAGGGGTGGGGGGAGAGAGAGGGGGTAGGGAGGGAGAGAGAGGGGGAGAGGGGAGAGGGGGTGTGGGAGAGAGAGGGGTGTAGGGGGAGAGAGAGGGGTGTAGGGGGAGAGAGGGGGTGTAGGGAGAGAGGTGTGGGTGGGAGAGAGGGGGTGTGGGAGTGAGAGGGGTGTAGGAGAGAGAGGGGTGAGAGAGAGGGGGAGAGAGAGGGGTGTGGGGTGTGAGAGGGGTGTAGTGGTGAGAGAGGGGGGTGTAGAGAGAGAGGGTGGGGAGAGAGGGGTGTGTGTGAGAGAGGGAAAGGGTTTAGTATGAGAGTAGAGAGAGGCAGTGATAGATCGACTAGTGAAAAGTCAGGATAAAGGGTAAATAAAGAAAGTGATAGAAAGTGAGAGAGAGATATGAATGAGGGAGAGCTTAGGAAGAGAGTTGCTGATCGATAAAAATTACATTAGCATGCCACCACACAGGGTATAGTGAGGCACACCCCTCAGGCTCTCTCTCTCTCACACACACACATTTGTTTATTAATTAGTTCATGTGTTATTGGTATTTAATTTAAATATTTTGAAAGGTGTCAAGAGTGTTTGCGTTAATTACATAGGTGTGTGTGTGTGTGTGTGTGTGTGTGTGTGTGTGTGTGTGTGTGTGTGTGTGTGTGTGTGTGTGTGTTTTACCACAAAATTAATAAAACCATTTATTTGGTGCCAACAACGACAGCAACATTGTAAACATCACTACCACTACCACCACTAACAACAACAACAACACAAACCCTACCATCATCACCACCACCATCACCACCATCACCATCACCACCACCACCACCACCATCACCAACAACACCATCACCACCATCACCACCACCACCACCACCACCACCACCACCACCACAACCACCACCATCACCACCACCATCACTACCACCATCATCACCACCACCACCATCATCACCACCACCATCACCACAACTACCATCACCATCAACAACATACACGCTGTTTTGGGTAGTTTCATGGGGGGTAACTTTGTTAATGGTAGTTAAGCAGCAGGAAATTGGCCCGCCCACTAAACACGGAGTCCATATCTTGTATTATTAAATGAAGGGAGGAGTCGTTGCTAGCAGTCGCTCACCTCCCTCCCCTCCTCCTTCCTCCCACCTTCCTTCCTTCCCTCCCTCCCCTACTCCCTTCCTTCCTCCCCTTCCCCCCTCCCACCTTCCTTCTTCCTTCCCTCCCCCACCTTCCCTTCTTCCCTCCTCCCACCTTCCTTCCTTCCTTCCCTCCCTCCACCTTCTTTCCTTCTTCTTCTCCCTCCCTCCCCCTTCCTTCCTTCCCTCCCTCCCACCTTCCTCCCTCCTCCCTCTCCTCCCTCCCTCCCCCTCCCACCTTCCTCTTCCCCCTCCTGCCTTCCTCCTCCCACCTTCCTTCCCTCCCTCCCACCTTCCTTCCCTCTCCCTCCCACCTTCCTTCCTTCTCCTGCCTTCCTCCCTCCCACCTCTTCCTCCTCTCTCCCACCTTCCTTCCCTCCCTCCCTGCCTCCCCTCCCTCCCACCTTCCTTCCTTCCTTCCTCCCTGCTCCCTCCCCACCTTCCTTTCCTCCCTCCCTCCCACCTTCCTTCCTCCCACCTCCCCTCCCTCCCACCTTCCCCCCCCAGCCTCTTTCCATCCGTGTTTGGTTCCTCCCTCCCTCCCTCCTTCCTTCCTTCTTGGGCAGAGAGTAGAGATTGTGAGAGTTCCGGAGAGGTGAGAGTTCCTGAGAGAGAGTAGAGAGTGTGAGAGTCCTGAGGAGAGAGTAGAGAGGTGAGAGTTCCTGAGAGAGAAAGAGGAGAGAGTTCCTGAGAGAGAGTAGAGAGTGTGAGAGTAGAGAATGTGGGAGAGTTCCTGAGAGAGAGTAGAGTGAGAGCCGAGAGAGAGTAGAGAGTGAGAGAGAGAATGTGAGAGTTCCTGAGAGAGAGTAGAGAGGTGAGTAGAGGAATGTGAGAGTCCTGGGAGAGGAGAGAGATGAGAGTTCCTGAGAGAGAGTAGAGAGTGAGAGTAGAGAATGTGAGAGTTCCTGAGAGAGAGTAGAGAGTGTGAGAGTAGAGAATGAGAGTTCCTGAGAGAGAGGAGATAGAGTTCCAGAGAGTGTGAGTTCTTGAGAGAGAGTAGAGAGGTAGAGAGAATGGAGAGTTCCTGAGAGAGAGGAGGAGTGAGAGTTCCGTAGAGAGAGTGAGAGAGAGTAGAGAGGGAGAGTAGAGAATGGAGAGTTCCTGGAGAGAGAGTAGAGAGTGTGGGAGAGTTCCTAGAGAGAGTAGAGGTGAGAGTTCCTGAGAGAGAGAGAGAGAGTGGAGAGTTCCTGAGAGAGAGAAGAGTGTGAGAGTTCCTGAGAGAGAGTAGAGAGTGTGAGAGTTCTGGAGAGAGTAGAGAGTGTGAGAGTTCCTGAGAGAGAGAGAGGAGAGTTCCTGAGAGAGAGGGAGTGTGAGTTGTAGAGAGTGTGAGAGTTCCTGAGAGAGAGAGGTGGAGAGTTCCTGAGAGAGAGTAGAGAGGTGAGAGTTCCTGAGTGAGAGTAGAGAGTGTGAGAGTTCTGAGAGAGAGTAGAGAGGTGAGAGTCTTGAGTGAGAGTAGAGAGGTGAGAGTTCCTGAGAGAGAGTAGAGAGGAGAGTTCCTGAGAGAGAGAGGAGGTGAGAGTTCCTGAGAGAGAGAGAGGAGGTGAGAGTTCCTGGAGAGAGTGAGAGAGGAGAGTTCCTGGAGAGAGTAGAGAGTGTGAGAGTTCCTGAGAGGGAGAGAGGTGAGAGTTCCTGAGAGAGAGTAGAGAGTGAGAGTTCCTGAGAGGGGAGTAGAGAGGAGAGTTCCTGAGAGAGAGTAGAGAGTGTGAGAGTTCCTGAATGAGAGTAGAGAGTGAGAGTTCCAGAGAGAGAGAGTGGAGAGTTCCTGAGAGAGAGTAGAGGTGAGAGTTCCTGGAGAGAGTAGAGAGTGTGAGAGTTCCTGAGAGAGTAGAGAGGGAGAGTTCCTGGAGAGAGAGAGAGTGAGGAGAGAGTGTGAGAGTTCCTGAGAGAGGTAGGAGGAGAGTTCCTGAGAGAGAGGAGAGTGTGAGAGTTCCTGAGAGAGTAGAGAGGGAGAAGGTAGGTCTTGAGAGAGTAGAGAGAGTTCGAGAGAGAGCAGAGAGGTGGAGAGAGGTGGAGAGTTCCTGGGAGAGAGAGTAGAGAGGTGAGAGTTCCTGAGAGAGAGTAGAGAGTGTGAGAGTTCCTGAGTGAGAGTAGAGAGTGTGAGAGTTCCTGGAGAGAGAGTAGAGAGTGAGAGTTCCTGGAGAGAGTAGAGAGTGTGAGAGTTCCTGAGAGAGAGTAGAGGAGGAGAGTTCCTGAGAGAGAGAGAGTGTGAGAGTTCTTGAGAGAGAGTAGAGAGTGTGGAGTTCCTGAGAGAGTAGAGAGGTGAGAGTTCCTGAGAGAGAGTAGAGAGTGTGAGAGTTCCTGAGAGAGAGAGAGAGGTGGAGTTCTGAGAGAGAGTAGAGAGTGTGAGAGTTCCTGAGAGAGAGTAGAGAGTGTGAGAGTTCCCAGAGAGGAGAGAGAGGGAGAGTTCCTGAGAGAGAGTAGAGAGGAGAGTTCCTGAGAGAGAGTAGAGAGTGTGAGAGTTCCTGAGAGAGAGAGTAGAGAGTGTGAGAGTTCCTGAGAGAGAGTAGAGAGTGTGAGAGTTCCTGGAGGAGAGAGAGGAGAGTTCCTGAGAGAGAGAGAGAGTGTGAGAGTTCCTGGAGAGAGGAGAGGAGAGTTCTGAGAGAGAGTAGAGAGTGTGAGAGTCTTGAGAGGAGTAGAGAGGAGAGTTCCTGAGAGAGAGGAGAGAGTGTGAGAGTTCCTGAGAGAGAGAGAGAGAGTGTGAGAGTTCTGGAGAGAGAGAGGAGAGGTGAGAGTTCCTGAGAGAGAGTAGAGAGTGTGAGAGTTCCTGAGAGAGAGAGTAGAGAGTGTGAGAGTTCCTGAGAGAGAGAGTAGAGAGGAGAGTTCCTGAGAGAGAGAGAGAGTGTGAGAGTTCCTGAGAGAGAGTACAGAGTGTGAGTTCTTGAGAGAGAGAGAGGAGAGTTCCTGAGAGAGAGTAGAGAGGGGAGAGTTCCTGAGAGAGGAGAGAGGAGAGTTCCTGAGAGAGAGTACAGAGGTGAGAGTTCTGAGAGAGAGTAGAGAGTGTGAGAGTTCCTGAGAGAGAGTAGAGAGTGTGAGAGTTCCTAGAGAGAGTAGAGAGGTGAGAGTCCTGAGAGAGAGTACAGAGGTGAGAGTTCCTGAGAGAGAGAGAGTGAGAGTTCCTGAGAGAGAGAGAGGTGAGTTCCTGGGAGAGAGAGAGAGAGTTCCTGAGAGAGAGTAGAGAGTGAGAGAGTTCCTGAGAGGAGAGAGAGGGAGAGAGTTCCTGAGAGAGAGTACAGAGTGAGAGTTCCTGAGAGAGAGAGTAGAGAGGAGTTCCTGAGAGAGAGAGAGAGTGTGAGAGTTCCTGGAGAGAGAGTACAGAGGTGAGAGTTCCTGAGAGAGAGTGAGGAGAGTTCCTGAGAGAGAGTAGAGAGGAGTCTCGAGAGAGAGTAGAGAGTGAGAGTTCCTGAGAGAGAGAGAGGAGAGTTCCTGAGAGAGAGTAGGAGTGAGAGTTCCTGAGAGAGAGTAGAGAGTGTGAGAGTCCTGAGAGAGAGTACAGAGTGTGAGAGTTCGAGAGAGAGTAGAGAGTGAGAGTTCCTGAGAGAGAGTAGAGAGTGTGAGAGTTCCTGAGAGAGAGTAGAGAGTGAGTCCCTAGAGAGAGTAGAGAGTTCCTAGAGAGTAGAGGTGAGAGAGTTCCTGGAGAGAGAGCACAGAGGTGAGAGTTCCTTGAGAGAGAGTAGAGAGGAGAGTTCCTGAGAGGAGTAGGAGGGAGAGTTCCTGAGAGAGAGAG
Source organism: Homarus americanus (assembly GCF_018991925.1). Taxonomy (NCBI): domain Eukaryota; kingdom Metazoa; phylum Arthropoda; class Malacostraca; order Decapoda; family Nephropidae; genus Homarus; species Homarus americanus. The sequence continues at coordinate 4,319,497 of NW_024757794.1, forward strand.
AGAGAGAGAGTTCCTGAGAGAGAGAGGAGAGTGAGAGAGTTCCTGAGAGAGAGTAGAGGTGAGAGAGTTCCTGAGAGAGAGTACAGGTGTGAGAGTCCTGAGAGAGAGTAGAGAGTGTGAGAGTTCCTGAGAGAGAGTAGAGAGTGAGAGTTCCTGAGAGAGAGTAGAGAGTGTGAGAGTTCCTGAGTGAGAGTATAGAGTGTGAGAGTGGACTGTGTGAGTGTGTGCGAGAGGTAAATGTGAGTGAGAGGCACCCAGGAAGAGGGGCTATCACAATTTCTCACGGGATTAGCCTAATGCGTTGGAGATTAAGTTTTCAAATTTATCTCTACCCAAATTTTCTCCGTTTAATTCTCTCTCTCTCTCTCTGGTTTTAATATTTTCTCTGTATCGTAATGTTGCCTGTATTTTATTTTTAGATTAACCTTGTCGTTATCTTCACCGATATTTGCTTGTTACAATGTTACACACTCTCTCTCTTTTTTTTAAATTACCTTTGATATTTTTTGCCATTTATTGTCTTCAGTTTGTTTTTGACTTTTTTTCTATTACAATTGTTTTCAAGTCTCATTTTATCGTGTTTACATGTCTAATATATTTCATTATTGCTTTAAATACCATCTATAATTTTTTTCCTTTCCATATTTTATTACATTATTTACTCCTATCTTTATTCAGTTGGTTCTACGTCTTTTCTTTATTATTTTTGCACTTTGTAGAATTGAATATTATGGTTAAGTTTACTTTATATTGTTGGTGTTTTTAAGACAACCAGAGGCTAAAGTCTTAAGTTGTGACACTTATACAAACACACACACACACACTTAGCATTACACCACCTTTGATCCCCTGAAATGAGTGTCTTAAGAGGTTAACAAACAGAGAAATTATACCCAGCGGTCATCACTAACACGTGCTAGACGACTAGTTGGCGGGAGACGTAGTTACACATATAATATTAAGTAAAGAAGACAAACACGCGTTGATGAAGTCTCTATGTATGAAGCGACCAAAAGCCCTTTCATAACATCTCTATTAGAACCATGAAGCTCCTTTAATGTAGAGTTCTTTTTATGAGTTAGCAGGCGGTAATAAACGTCCATAAAGGCTTCATCTTGATATTAAGGGGGAAGAGTTGGGAGAAGTATCGTGCGTCTGACAGTCACCAAGGCGGGAAAATCGTGGCGCCGTCTGACAGGTCCAGCTGATGTGTTATTCCGCCACAACAAAACAAGGCATCTGGTTTAATTTTTTCCCCATGTTTAGATTATTCAGTTATGGCTGATGGCTGCTGTGTCGTCATTCAGTAATTGTTGATGTTATTGACTCATTTATTGTATAGTAATGGCTTAGATTTATCATTTATTGCCGCTACAGAGTACAAATCTATCTATCTATCTATCCTTTTGTTTCCTTAAGGCTTACGCAAACAGGATAGATATTTATTCAGTAAAATCGTCATCCTGGTGCACATTAATTCAATAGGGACAAGTCCAGATACACAAGCAATGGTAAAACAGTTCAGTATGTGAAATCATCCAATGACAACCCAAGAAAGACATTTAAAGGTTATTTCTAACTGGCGTTTACAATTTTTGGTAAATATGGCCAGAAGCTTAATACCAACGTCCGGAGATATATATTGAAGAATTTTGAATACGTAAAAATAAAAGTGTTGGATTTGCATAATACTGTATTGAAGAGGCGAGACACAGGTAAAATGAGGGTTTATATGTTAGGCGAGAGGGGAGGAGAGGGAGAGAGGAAGGTTTGGGAGTAGAGGGTGGGGAAGGAAGATGGGGAGGAGGGGGAAGGGAGACCAGTGACCCTTTTTCACGAGTAAGAGGGACAGGAGGGGTGAGGGAAATACAAAAACGAGGGTGAGGGGAGTAGTGAGGTGAGGGAGTCGTAGGGCAAGGGAGCATGTAAGTCTTAAAGCAATAGAGGCAAGGAGAAGGTCCTGATGAGGTGAGGAGGAGGAAAGTTCTAGGGCAAGAGGATGAGGGCTTTTTTGTCTCTCAAGGGGAACAACAAGTACTGGGGCAGAAGATTTAGAGAGGTGAGGAGAAAACCTTAGGGTGTGTGTGTGTGTGTGTGTGTGTGTGTGTGTGTGTGTGTGTGTGTGTGTAGTAGGAGGTGGGTGAGTGTGAGGAGAATATGAGTGGGGGGGGGGTATAGGAGAGGCTTGGAAGGGGGTGAGGAGTGCCATGGGGGAGTGTTGCCACCCCGTGTCAGATCGATGCTTCGGGCCAATGCTCAGAACCACCCCCACACACACACACACCCTGCCCCACACACACCTCCTTGCCCTCAAAGACACACCCTCCCTGCCCCTCACACACACCCCCCGCCCCCACACACACACACACACACACACACACACACACACACACACACACACACACACACACACACACACACCCTGTCCCCACACACACACACTCACCCCTGCCCCCTCACACACACTCACCCCTGCCCTCACACACACACCTCACCCTGCCCCACACACACACACCTCACCCTGCCCTCACAGACACACCTCCCTGCCCTCACACACACCCACCCCTGCCCTCACACACACACACCCCTGTCCCCACACACACAACTCCTGCTCCTCACACACACCTCACCCCTGCCCCCCACACACACACTCACCCTGCCCCTCACAGACACACCCTCCCTGCCCCCACACACACACACACCCCCTGCTCACACACACACCTCCTGCCCTCACACACACACACTCCCCTGCTCACACACACACACACTCACCCTGCCCCTCACACACACACACTCACCCTGCCCCCCACACACACTCCACTCTGCCCTCACACACACACACTCACCCCTGCCCCTCACAGACACACCTCCCTGCCCCCACACACACACACCCCCTGCCCCCACACACACACACACACCCACCCTGCCCTCACACACACTCACCCTGCCCCCACACACACACCACCCCCGCCCTCACACACACCACCCCTGTCCCTCACACACACACCTCACCCTGCCCCCACACACACACTCACCCCTGCCCCCACACACACACACACACCACCCCGCCCCTCACACACACACACTCACCCTGCCCCCACACACACACTCTCCTGCCCCCACACACTCACCCCTGCCTCACACCCACTCACCCCTGCCCCACACACACTCTCCTGCCCCCACACACACACCACCTGCCTCACACACACACACACACACACACACACACACACACACACACACACACACACACACACACACACACCCTGCCCCCCACACACACACACCCACCCCCACTCACACACACACACACACACACACCCCGTCCCCACACACACACCAACCCTGCCCCCACACACACACACACTCACCCCTGCCCCCACACACACACACACACACCCCACCCCTGCCCCACACACACACACACCTCCCCGCCTCACACACACCACCCCTGCCCTCACACACACCTCCCCTGCCCCCACACACACTCACCTGCCCCACACACACACACACTCACCCGTTCCTCACACACACCTCCCTGCCCTCACACACACCTCCCCTGCCCCCACACACACACACCCTGCCCTCACAGACACACTCCACCCCTGAGCTCACACACACACACACCTCACCATGCCCCCACACACACCTCCCTGCCTCACACACACACCCAACCCCTGCCCTCACACCACACACACACCACCCCTGCCCCCACACACACACCTCACCCCCGTCTCACACACACCTTCCTGCCCCACACACCTTCCCTGCCCCACACACACACACACCTCTGCCCCCACACACACACACACTCTCCCTGCCCCTCACACACACCTCCCCTGCCCCTCACACACACGCCCACCCTGTCCCCACACACACCTCCCCCTGCCCCCACACACACCTTCCTGCACTCACACACACACACACCCCCGTCCCTCACACACACACCTCCCCTGCCCCCTCACACACACCTTGCCCTCACACACACACACACCTCACCCTCCCTGCCCCACACACACACACACACCCCCTCCCTGCCCCCACACACACCTCCCTGCCCCACACACACCTCCCTGCCCCCACACACACACACACACCCCTTCCCTGCCCCCACACACACACACCTCCCTGCCCACACACACACTCACCCCGTACCTCACACACACACACCTCCCCTGCCCCACACACACACCTCCCTGCCCCACACACACACCTCCCCTGCCCCCTCACACACACACACCTCCCTGCCCCACACACACCTCCCCACCCCTCACACCCCCTCCCCTGCCCCACACACACACACCTCCCCTGCCCCACACACCTCCCCTGCCCCCCACACACACACCTCCCTGCCCCCACACACACCTCCCCTGCCCCACACACACACTCCCTGCCCCTCACACACACACCTCCCTGCCCTCTCACACACACTCCCTGCCCCTCACACACACACACCTCCCTGCCCTCACACACACACACACTCACCCTGCCCCCACACACACACACACACCTCTCCCCTGCCCCACACACACACCTCCCTGCCGTCACACACACACCTCCCTGCCCTCACACACACACACCTCCCCTGCCCTTACACGCACACACCCCTGCCTCACACACACACACACACACACCTCCCTGCCCCCACACACACACACACTCACCCCGGCCCTCACACACACACACACCTCCTGCCCTCACACACACACCTCCCCTGCCCCTCACACACACACACCTCCCCTGCCCCCACACACACACCTCCCTCTCACACACACACACACACCTCCCCTGCCCTATATACGCACACACACTCTCCCGTCTCACACACACACACACACCTCCCTGCCCCTCACACACACACACCTCCCTGCCCCTCACACACACACTCTCCCTGCCTCTTATATACACGCACACACCTCCCTGCCCCTTATATACACGCACACACTCTCTCCCTGCCCCCACACACACACTCACCCCTGCTCCCTACACACACTCCCCTGCCCTCACACACACTCACCCCTGCCCTCACACACGCCCACCCCCCCTACACACACCTCCTGCCCTCACACACACACCTCTCCCTGCCCTCACACACACACTCAACCTGCCCTCACATACACGCTCACCCCTGCCCTCACATACACGCTCACCCTCCCCACACACACCTCCCTGCCCTCACACACACACTCCTCCCCTGCCCCCACACACACACACCTCCCTGCCCTCACACACACACCTCCCTGCCCTCACACACACACTCCCTGCCCCCCACACACACGCTCCACCTGTCCCTCACACACACTCTCCTGCACTCACACACACACACACACACACCTCCTCCCCTGCCCCCACACACACACTCCTGCCCCTACACACACACACACCCACCCCTGCCCACACACACACACCTCCCCTGCCCCACACACACACCTCCCCTGCCCTCACACACACTCCTGCCCCCACACACACACTCACCCCTGCCCCTCACACACACACGCCCACTCCCTGCCTCACACACACACCTCCCTGCCCCTCACACACACTCTCCTGCCCTCACACACACACCACCCCTGCCCCACACACACACCCACCCTGCCCCCACACACACACCACCCCTGCCCTCACAGTCACACTCTCCCTGCCCTCACACACACTCACCCCGTCTCACACACACACACCCCTGTCCCTCACACACACCTCCCCTGCCCTCACACACACCCACCTGCCCTCACACACACACCTCACCCCGCCCCTCACAGACACACTCTCCCTGCCCCCACACACACACACACCCCTGCCCTCACACACACACACTCCTGCCCCCACACACACACCTCCTGCCCCCACACACACACCACCCCTGCCCCTCACACACACACACCACCCCTGCCCCACACACACCCACCTGCCCCCTGCACACACACACTCACCCCTGCCCTCACAGACACACTCTCCTGCCCTCACACACACGCCTCCCTGCCCTCACACACACACCTCTCCCTGCCCTCTCACACACTCTCCTGCCCCCTCACACACACACACACACACCTCCCTGCCCCTCACACACACACTCCCTGCCCTCACACACACACACCTCCCTGCCCCCACACACACATTCACCCCCCCCTCACACACACTCTCCCTGCCCCCACACACACACTCCCCTGCCCTCACACACACACACACACCCTGCCCCCACACACACACCTCCCTGCCTTCACACACACACTCTCCCCTGCCCCACACACACACACTCCCTGCCCTTACATACGCACACACCTTCCCCTGCTCACACACACACACACACACCTCCCTGCCCTCACACACACACACACATTCACCCTGCCCTCACACACACTCTCCCCTGCCTCACACACACACACTCCCCTGCCCTCACACACACTTCCCCTGCCCTCACACACACACCTCCCCTGCCCCCTCACACACACACACTCTCCCTGCCCTCACACACACACACACACTCTCTGCCCTCACACTTACACTCCCACACACACACACACACACACACACACACACACACACACCCCTGCCCTCACACTTACACTCACACACACACACACACACACACACACACACACACACCTCCCTGTCCTTATATACACATTCTTCCTGCGGTCACTCACACACTCTCCCTGCACTCATACACACACACACACACACACACACACACACACACACACACACGCACACACACACACTTCACACACATCACACATACACACACACAGTCGCTCTCCTCATACCCCCACACACAGTTGATGACAGCAGTCCTCCTGCATCACTCGTCACGTCACGTCTCAGATGGGGGTTCAGATCCCCCCTGGTCAGGACGAGGGACGAGACCTGTGGAATCTTAAGTCGAAATTCACAAAGATTAACACCTCGTATTTTTCTCCCCCTTAAACTGGGAGATTTTTTTTTTTTGAGAATCTGACTAAACCTTGAGCTGACTTTCCTTTAAGGTAAGATAGCCATTTGAGATTCTAACGTCCCAATAAGTCATTAGGGCTTCACACTCTAAGGCATTATGTGAGTTATTTAAAAGACGACTCTAAAAATATCGACCAGTTAAGGCGAGAAAAACCTTGTAGTTTGTTTGTGTGGTGTTGACATTATTAAGTGTGTGTAGATTGACCAGACAAGTGTTAGTCAGTTTCTTTATGGGGTGTGTGTATGTATGTGTGTGTGTGTTTGTTTGTTTGTTTGTTTGTTTGTGTGTGTGTGTGTGTGTGTGTGTGTGTGTGTGTGTGTGTGTGTTAGGTCTTTGTGTGTATATATGTGTATGTATGTATGCTGTATAAGGGTGGAGGGAGGTGAGGTAAGGGAGGACAGAGTGTTGTACAGGTCAAGTGATGGTTCAGGGTGATACATTATACTACTAAATATATAGCGTAGGCGACCTGTGGTGTAATGGTCAGCATGCTCACCTCGCAGGCAAGCAGACCCGGGTTTGATCCCCGGCCAGGGTGAAACTATAGGCAAGTTTCTTTACGCCATTTGCCTCTTTCTACCCAGCAGTAATTGGGGACCTAGAAGTTAATCGATTTGTGGACCGTATTCCGGGGTAATGGTTCGCCAGTGCAGTTGGCGAGTTGTCCGGTCTTCTCGGGGTATTCCTTGACACTGGGTCATGCAGCTCGTTAACTTAGGGTGTGGTTGTTGTGTTGGCGACAGCATCTAACCTTAAACAAATTCACGCCCAGGTGACTCTTGGGTCAGCCATCCTCGTTACAGGAGGGGCAACCATTATTTACTAAATATAAAGTAATTAGTATGGAGGTCTTGCTAATTAGTATGAGAACAGGAAGGGTGTCGTCCCATTTACATACTGAGTCACACTGAAGCCTTACCTGTTGCTCGCCCAGGTGGTGGTGGAGGGGTGGGCGAGGGTGATGGGAGGGAAGGTGAGGATAGTGGGAGGGGTGATGGGAAGGAAGGGGGCTGTTTGGACGGTGGTGTAAGGGTGGGCCAGCGTGATGGGAGGGTAGGCGAGGGTGATGGGAGGGTAGGCAAGGGTGATGGGAGGGAGGAGGGCTGCTGGGTCGGTGGAGGGCTGCTGGGACGGTGAGGGGAAAGGAAAGCAGAAGGACAACAAGGGAAAAATATGACCTTGAAATAAATAATAGAACGAGTGGGAGGTAGAGGGAAGGAAAGAGGGAGGGAAGATGAAAGAGGGAGGGGAGAAGTGAGAGGGACGAAGAAAGAAAGTTAGAGATAAAACCTGAGGAGGGGGTGAATTAGAAGACTCACAAAAAAAAGTGTAAGAGGATAGAAGGTGATAAAATAGAAGAAGGGAGGGGAGGAGAGGGGAGAGGGAGGGAAGGGTAGAGGAAGGTGTAAGTGAGGGATGATCAATAAAGGAGAGAGAGAGATAGACAGAGAGAGAGAGAGAGAGAGAGAGAGAGAGAGAGAGATTGATGAAAGGTGGCTGTAGGGAAAGAGAGATATGAAAAAATCTGGAATTGGAAGGAAGGAATAAAGATTAAACAAGAATAGAGTAACACTAACTAGCTGAAGGTGACCTAAAGAGAGAGAGAGAGAGAGAGAGAGAGAGAGAGAGAGAGAGAGAGTCGGAGGACAGAAAGGAGGATAACAATGATTTAAGAACAAAAAGGGAAATGATAGAATGAAAGAATAGGAATGGGAACTAATGAAAGGGCGAAGGAAGGAGAGAGAGAGAAGAAGAAGAAAGGAACGAGAGAGAAAGAGAACATTAGGGAAGAAGATAGAAAGAAGGACGATAAAAAAGATGGGAATGAATAGAAATGAAAATGATAATGATGGAAGCAAATAACTATTGAATAAATAACTAAGGCAGGAAAGGAACGAATGAAAACAGAGACAGGAAATAAAGAGAGATGATAACATACAAGGGAAGGAAGGAAGGAAGGAAGGAAGGAAGGAGATGAATGAAAATGGTGTAAATACGGAACAAAAAAAATAGCAATAATTGAAGGGGGGTGGAGTGAAAAACGAGGTAATGAAGAGGATGGATGAGAGAGGGGGAATAACAAAGGAATGAAATGAGAGAATGAGTTAAGAAAGAGGAAGGGAAGGGAAGGTGGTGAACCAGAATGTAACGAGGAAGGGAAGAAGGAAATAATTGAAGAAGTGGAGGAAGATGGAGCAGAACGGGACGATTAATGTGAGTAGCGGAACGTTGAAGAGCAAAAGAGGAGGAAGAGCAAAGAAAAATATGAAGATGAATGGAGAGGGAGAGTGATGGATGATGATGACGGAAGAGGGAGAGAGAGATTGATGGTGACGGAAGAGGGAGAGAGGATTTATGGTGAGGGAAGGAGAGAGAGATTTATGGTGATGGAAGAGGGAGAGAGGATTTATGGTGAGGGAAGGAGAGAGAGATTTATGGTGAGGGAAGGAGAGAGAGATTTATGGTGACGGAAGAGGGAGAGAGGATTCTATAGAGGGAAGAAGAAGAGAGATGGCGGTGAGGGAAGAAGGAGAGAGATTGATGGTGATGGAAGAGGGAGAGAGATTTATGGTGAGGGAAGACGGAGAGAGGTTTATGGTGAGGGAAGAGGGAGAGAGATTTATGGTGAGGGAAGGAGAGAGATTGATGGTGACGGAAGAGGGAGAGAGATTGATGGTGAGGGAAGAAGGAGAGAGATTGATGGTGGCGGAAGAGGGAGAGAGATTGATGGTGATGGAAGAGGGAGAGAGATTTATGGTGAGGGAAGGAGAGAGATTGAGGGAAGAGGGAGAGAGAGAGAGATCTATGGTGAGGGAAGAAGGAGAGAGATTGATGGTGACGGAAGAGGGAGAGAGATTTATGGTGAGGGAAGGAGAGAGAGATTTATGGTGAGGAAGAGGGAGAGAGATTGATGGAGAGAAGGGAGAGATTTATGGTGAGGAAGAAGGAGAGAGATTGATGGTGACGGAAGGAGAGAGATGGTGACGGAAGAGGAGAGAGATTGATGGTGACGTAAGAGGAGAGAGATGTGAGGGAAGAGAGATTGATGGATGAAGAGAGAGATTATGGTGAGGGAAGAAGGAGAGAGATGATGATGGAAGAGGAGAGAGATTTTGAGGAGGGAAGAGGAAGAGAGATTTGGTGAGGAAGGAGAGAGATTGATGGTGACGAAGAGGAGGAGAGATTGATGGTGAGGAAGAAGAGGAGATTGATGGTGACGAAGAGGGAGATTTATAGAGGAAGACGGAGAGAGATTTATGGTGAGGGAAGGAGAGAGATTGATGGTGACGGAAGAGGAGAGAGATTTATGGAGACGGAAGAGAGATTGATGATGAGGGAAGAGGAGAGAGATTTATGGTAGGGAAGGAGGGAGAGATTTATGGTGAGGGAAGAGGGAGAGAGATTGATGGTGATGGAAGAGGAGAGAGATTTATGGTGAGGGAAGAAGGAGAGAGATTGATGGTGACGGAAGAGGAGAGATTTATGGAGGGGAAGAGGAGAGAGAGTGGTGAGGGAAGGAGAGAGATTGATGGTGACGGAAGAGAGAGATTTTGTGAGGGAAGAGGAGAGAGTTATGGTGAGGGAAGAGAGAGATTGATGGTGACGGAAGAGGGAGAGAGAGATTGATGGTGAGGAAGAAGGAGAGATTGATGGTGACGGAAGAGGGAGAGAGATTTATGGGAGGAAAGAGAGAGAGATTTATGGTGAGGGAAGAGGGAGAGAGATTGATGGTGATGGAAGAGAGAGAGATCTATGTTGAGGAAAAGGAGATGATATGGACGGAAGAGGGAGAGAGAGAGATTTATGAGGGAGGAGAGAGAGATTATAGAGGGAAGAGGGAGAGATGATGTGATGGAAGAGGAGAGAGATTTATGGTGAGGGAAGAAGGAGAGAGATTGATGGTGACGTAAGAGGGAGAGAGATTTATGGAGGGAGGAGAGAGATTGATGGTGATGGAAGAGGGAGAGATTATGGTGAGGGAAGAGGAAGAGATATTTATGGTGAGGGAAGGAGAGAGATTGATGGTGACGGAAGAGGGAGAGAGATTGGATGAGGGGAAGAAGGAGAGATTGATGGTGACGGAAGAGGAGAGAGATTTATGGGAGGAAGACGAGAGAGATTGATGGTGACGAAGAGGGAGATTATGAGGGAAGAGGAAGAGATATTTATGGAGAGGGAAGAGAGATTGATGGTGACGGAAGAGCGAGAGAGATTTATGGAGACGGAAGAGAGATTGATGAGATGGAAGAGGGAGAGAGATTATGGTTAGGGAAGGAGGGAGAGATTTAAGGTGAGGAAGGAGAGAGAGATTATGGTGAGGAAGAGGGAGAGAGATTGATGGTGATGGAAGAGGAGAGAGATCATGGTGAGGGAAGAAGGAGAGAGATTGATGGTGACGAAGAGGGAGAGAGATTTATAGGAGGGAAGGAGAGAGAGATTTGGTGGAGGGAAGAGGGAGAGAGATTGATGGTGATGGAAGAGGGAGAGAGATTTATGGTGAGGAAGAAGGAGAGAGATTGATGGGACGGAAGAGGAGAGAGATTGATGGTGACGGAAGAGGGAGAGATTGATGGTGACGTAAGAGGAGAGAGATTTATGGTGAGGGAAGAGGGAGAGAGATTTATGGTGAGGGGGAGGAGAGATTGATGGTGACGGAAGAGGGAGAGAGGTTTATGGAGAGGAAGAGGAGAGAGATTATGGTGAGGGAAGGAGAGATTGATGGTGACGGAAGAGGGAGAGATTGATGGTGACGAAGGAGAGAGATTGATGGTGACGGAAGAGGGGGAGAGATTTATGGTGAGTGAAGGAGAGAGATTTATGGGAGGGAAGGAGAGAGAGTGATGGTGACGAAGAGGAGAGAGATTGATGGTGATGGAAGAGGGAGAGAGATTTATGGTGACGGAAGAGGAAGAGATTGATGGTGAGGAAGAGGGAGAGAGATTTATGGTGAGGGAAGTAGAGAGAGATTTAAGGTGAGGGAAGTAGAGATTGATGGTGACGAAGAGGGAGAGAGATTGATGGTGATAAAGAGGGAGAGAGATTTATGGTGAGGGAAGGAGAGAGAGATTATGGTGAGGAAAAGGGAGAGAGATTTATGGTGAGGAAGGAGAGAGATTTATGGTGAGGGAAGTAGAGAGAGGTTGATGGTGACGTAAGAGGGAGAGAGATGGTGAGGGAAGGAGAGAGAGATGGGGTGAGGGAAGAGGGAGAGATTTATGTGAGTGAAGGAGAGAGATTTAAGGTGAGGGAAGTAGGAGAGAGGTTGATGGTGACGAAGAGGAGAGAGATTGATGGTGACGTAAGAGGGAGAGAGATTGATGGTGACGTAAGAGGGAGAGAGAGATTGATGGTGACGTAAGAGGGAGAGAGATTGATGGTGACGTAAGAGGAGAGATTTATGGTGAGTGAAGGAGAGAGATTTATGGTGAGGGAAGTAGAGAGATTGATGGTGACGTAAGAGGGAGAGAGATTGATGGTGACGAAGAGGGAGATAGATTTATGGTGACGGAAGAGGAAGAGAGATTGATGGTGAGGGAAGAGGGAGAGAGATTTATGGTGAGGGAAGTAGAGAGATATTTAAGGTGAGGGAAGAGGAGAGAGATTGATGGTGATGGAAGAGGGAGAGAGATTTATGGTGAGGAAGACGGAGAGAGGTTTATGAGAGGGAAGAGGGAGAGAGATTTATGGTGAGGAAGGAGAGAGATTGATGGTGACGGAAGAGGAGAGAGATTGATGGTGAGGGAAGAAGGAGAGAGATTGATGGTGGCGGAAGGAGGAGAGAGATTGATGGTGATGGAAGAGGGAGAGAGATTTATGGTGAGGGAAGGAGAGATTGAGGGAAGAGGGAGAGAGAGACAGAGACAGTTTGATGGAACGGAACTTTCGATGAACTTGTACGATTTTCCCGCCATTTCTTCTTCTTTTTTCCCCGTGTGTGACTTTCGCGCCATATTTGTTGTTGTGGAAATGATTTTTTTCCCACCGTTTTTTTTTATCCAGTTGCTTACTTTCCCGCCAGTTTTCTACCAATTACTAATCTTCCCGAATTTTTCCTCCAATCACTTACCTCCCCGTTAGTCCTCTACCAATCACTAATCTTCCCTCCATTTCTTCACCAATCACTGGCCTTCCCTCTCAACCAATCACAAGCTTTCCCGCCAATTCTCCACCAACCACAAGCTCCCGCCACCTCCACCAACCACAGTTTTCCCGCCAATTCTCCACCAACCACAAGCTTTCCCGCCAATTCTCCACCAACCACAAGCTGCGCCAATTCTCCACCAACCACAAGCTTTCCCGCCAGTTTTCCACCAATCACAAGCTTTCCCGTCATTTCTTTTATTGGATAGAAGTTCTCCGCCTTTTTATTGGTCTACGCCCATTTCTTTTATTTTGTTTTCAGTTAAAGTTGAATCACTTCCTTAATGGCCCGTCTTCCCTTTTCACCCTTCCTCCTGACCCTCCTCCTCCTCCTCCTCCCTCCTCCTCACCTCCTCCCTGACTCCTTCTCTTCCTCCTCACCGCCTCCTCCCTGACCTCCTCCACCCTGACCCCTCCTCCTCCCTGACCCTCATCCTCCCTGACCCTTCCTCTCGGACCCTCCTCTTCTTTGACCCTTCTTCCTCCTCCTGACCCTTCTTTCTCCTCCTGACCCTTCTTCTCCCTCCTGACCTCTTCCTCCTCACCTCCTCCTGACTCCTCCACCCTGACCCCCTCCACCCTGACCCCTCCTCCTCCCTGACCCTCCTCCTCCCTGACCCTTCTTCCTCCTCCTGACCTTCATTCTCCTCCTGACCCTTCTTCCTCCTCTCTGACCCCCGCCTCACGCCTCCTCCTCCTCACCCTCCTCACCCCTCACCCCCTTCTCTCCCTCCCTCACCCTCCACCCAGCTGACCTAAGACCCAATAAATTGTCTCTCATTAGAGATCAGTGACCACCCCACCCCGCCCTTCTCCCTTCAACACTACAACCCTACCACCACCATCCTCACACCTACCAACCCCTTACCACCTACCAAACCCCCTACCATCCCCTTACCACCTACCAACCCCTACCACCTACCATCCCCACCACCTACCATCCTACCACCTACCATCCCCACCACCTACCAACCCTTACCACCTACCAACCCCTACCATCCCTACCACCTACCAACCCCTACCACCTACCATCCCCTACCACCCACCATCCCCTACCACCTACCAACCCCTTACCACCTACCAACCCCTACCATCCCTTACCACCTACCATCCCTACCACCCACCAACCCCCTACCATCCCCACCACCACCAACCCCTTACCACCTACCAACCCCCACCATCCCCTTACCACCCACCATCCCCTACCACTACCAACCCCTACCATCCCTTACCACCTACCATCCCCTTACCACCTAACCTAACCCCTGCCACCCTCCACACACCCTCAGCTCCCACCTCCTACCACCATCCACTTCAGAACCCACACCCTACCACCATCCACTCCAGAACCCACACCCCACCACCATCCACTCCACAACCCACACCCCTACCACCATCCACTCCAGAACCCACACCCCACCACCATCCACCCACAACCCACACCCCTACCACCATCCACCCAGAATCCCACCCACCACACATCCACCCAGAACCCACACCCCACCACCATCCACTCCAGAACCCACACCCCTACCACCATCCACCCACAACCCACACCCTACCACCATCCACCCAGAACCCACACCCCTACCACCATCCACCCACAACCCACACCCTACCACCATCCACTCCAGAATCCACACCCTACCACCATCCACCCGGAACCCACCCCACCACCATCCACCCAGAACCCACACCCTACCACACATCCACCCAGAACCCACACCCCACCACACCATCCACTCCAGAACCCACACCCCTCCACCATCCACTCCAGAACCCACACCCTCCCATCATCCACTCCAGAACCCACACCCCTACCACCATCCACCCACAACCCACCCCTACCACCATCCACTCCACAACCCACACCCATACCACCATCCACAACCCACACCCTCAACACCATCCACCCAGAACCCACACCCCTACCATCATCCACCCAGGACCCACACCCCTACCATCATCCACTCCAGGACCCACACCCTTACACCATCCACCCAGAACCCACACCCTCTACCACATCCACCCAGAACCCACACCCTACCACCATCTACTCCAGAACCCACACCCCTACCAACATCTACTCCCCAACCAACACCATCCCACACACACTCCCACACACAGATCACCCCGGTAAATGTCAATTGGATTTTGTCTTTATTTTCTACGGAATTTTTTTTATTATGGCGATGGTGTCTTAATGTGGGCGTGGGAGAGTGGGTGGTGGTGGTGGGTGGTGGAGGGGGGTCTCGGTGGTGATGTGGTAGTGAGCTTTGGTTGGGGTGGAGTTCTTGTGGTCTGGTGGTATTCCTATGGGCTGTGATCTGTGGTTGTGGTTGAGTTCCTGTAGGCTGTGGTTGCTGATCTAGCTGTGGTACTGTATCTGTTAAGTGTGTGTATGTTAGCTGTAAATGTTGATTGTATATTTTGACTTAACAGGTGACCGAAGCTGAAGCGCGATGCAGTGTTTTCAAGGGGATGTTAGTATACTGTAGGTGCACAATACACACTGGGGTACACTTTAAAGGGGTGTTGCTAGGTGCACGATACACTGTGGTACACTTTAAGGGTGTTAGTATACTGTAGCTGGACGATACACTGGGGTACATTAAAGGGATGTTAGTGGACGATACAGTGGGATACACTTTAAAGGGGTGATGGTGTACGATACAGTGGGATACACTTTAAAGGGTGGTGGTGTTGGATAAGATAAACCAGCAAAATCAGACTCTCGACTTGTCAGTTAAGGTGTTAACTAACCGAGTAAAACACTTTTGCTCTGGTGAAAAATGATCGTGTTTGGTGTTCCTGGGAGAAAAATTAGTGTAAATACATTTGTCGTTTTTGTGTTACTGTGAGTTCGTCCACAGCCTAGCGCGTCACGACACACGAAATCAACACCGTGTCCGAAACTAATGTTGACACTTGCTTATATAATACAACATCCTCTATCACCATATCCAGGAATTTCTTGCAGATTTATGAGTAACGAGTGCAGATATTTCAGAGAGAGAAATGATTGGATTGTCCGGCGCATGAAATCGGGGTTCACGGCCACATATCATCTCCCGCCACATCGCCAGACTCGGCGGAAGGAGACGCGGCGCCATGTTGAAACGTTTTTACATGGGAAGGAAAACGGGATTAAAGAGCTGTGGTAGTGAGTGTTGTTATCTACTGTTATTATAAGTACAAAATACACTTATAGAAAATTATCACTACAAGTAATTATAATTATCACAAGTAATTATAATTATCACTAAGTAATTAAATTTATCACTAAGAAATTATCACTACAAGTACTTGATATTAAGTATAAATAGATTAATTTCGCTGTTAACTAAACGATACCTTACAGAGGTGATGTTAGATTGTTATCTGTCCAGCTGTTATCTGTCAGGTGGTTCACTCAGGACCCACCAGCTAGAGTGTCAGCTGCTCTTGGTATCGGTATGTCGTTGATGAGAAGGTCAGCCTGTGTTGATGTCAGTACGTCAAGAGCGGGTCTTGTTGATGAGGGTCGATATTAGCTCTCTCTCTCTCTCTTCTCTCTTCTTTTTTTTTCTCTCTCTTCTCTCTCAGGGGCAAGGAGGACCACTAAGCTCCTGTGTCCCTTTCTGCCACGACAGCATCTGGCTCCACCTCCACCTCTTTCACCATCCCCTCTGGCTGTATGAGACAGACAGACACACACACACACACACACACACACAGGAGATGATACAGTGCAATGTGAAGAAAGCTGAGGAGAGAAAGATATGATGAGTTAAACATGTTCTCTTGTCTCGAGGGAGGAGGAAGGGGCTGGAGGAGACGCGGGGTTGAGAGAGACAAGGACAGGCCAGTGTGTTAAGTGTCATGGGCAGTCCTTGGTACGTGTTAGTGACATATCCTGGGACGTGGAGTTATTATTGATTCTTCTTCTTCTTCTTCTTCTTCTTCTTCTTCTTCTTCTTCTTCTTCTTCTTCTTCTTCTTCTTCTTCTTCTTCTTCTTCTTCTTCTTCTTCTTCTTCTTCTTCTTCTTCTTCTTCTTCTTCTTCTTCTTCTTCTTCTTCTTCTTCTTCTTCTTCTTCTTCTTCTTCTTCTTCTTCTTCTTCTTCTTCTTCTTCTTCTTCTTCTTCTTCTTCTTCTTCTTCTTCTTCTTCTTCTTCTTCTTCTTCTTCTTCTTCTTCTTCTTCTTCTTCTTCTTCTTCTTCTTCTTCTTCTTCTTCTTCTTCTTCTTCTTCTTCTTCTTCTTCTTCTTCTTCTTCTTCTTCTTCTTCTTCTTCTTCTTCTTCTTCTTCTTCTTCTTCTTCTTCTTCTTCTTCTTCTTCTTCTTCTTCTTCTTCTTCTTCTTCTTCTTCTTCTTCTTCTTCTTCTTCTTCTTCTTCTTCTTCTTCTTCTTCTTCTTCTTCTTCTTCTTCTTCTTCTTCTTCTTCTTCTTCTTCTTCTTCTTCTTCTTCTTCTTCTTTTCCACTCTTGTTTATCATCATCTTTCGTCTTCCATCATCACCTCTCTCCCCCTCATCTCCTCCCTCCTCCATAATCCAAGTATTTTCCTGACTAACTCCCATGGCTGTTACCTTACCTTCACACCCCCTTTTCTTTGTATCGGTCAGAGACATTTATTACTTAATCCCCAATAAAAACAGAGAGAGTCAGAGCGGAGGAATAGTAATCAAATAAGAAGGGATGAAGAGAACTGCAAACAAAACTTAATGGAATATAATGTAGTCAGGTATTATCCTGCCATGTTCAACAGTGCTCTAGACCGTGTATGGATGTGTGTCGTGAGAGTAGGGGTTATGTGGACAGCTGGAATTAAATGAAGTAATTGTGGAAAAAAAAAACTTGATTTTCAATTTGTCTTTTTGTCATTCATAGTTTGTTTATATTCTATGTACATATAAAGTTATTGACGTTTAATACTGAACTTTATAAAGGAACCCGTGTATGTCTGGTGTTGATTTAAGGTATGATAAGACGTTCATTAAAACGTCTGCAGTACTCATATCCTTTTCTAAGAGTCCCTGGTTCGATCCCATTACCCTCCCTGTCTACTCCTCTGTAAATGGACACCTGACTTTACAACTTGGGAAGTGAAGGCAGTAGAGTGCTTACCGAAAGCTTAGTATACACTTTTAATTCACCTACTAAGCGTGTGACACCATGCTTTAATGAGTATGCAGGTGTAACAAGGTAAAAATAGACTTTCTCAGGTAGGTGGCGAGGGAGACATTGTTGGAGAGTGTTGGTGAGGGCCGGGACCCCCCCCCCCCCAGGTGAGGGAAATTCCCCGAGTTTGGCTGAATATTGAGGCGTTGATGTAATGTCCAGTTAGTTTAGTGTCTGGTGTGGTGGAGTTGTCACTTTGTGTGTGTGTGTTTTGTCTTTTGTGTTTATATATAGGATGTTTTTATGTGTGTGCAATTTATTTTCGTGTGTGAGTTTGTGTACGCTGGGGTGTCCCTATGCTAAATAATAACGATGTGTGTATGTATGTATGTATGTATGTATGTATGTATCTATGTATGTATGTATGTATGTATGATTTTTTTTACTTAATTATGTTTTATACAGGTGTTCTTCTCATTGTATTTTCTGCAGATAAATTGTTGACCAGCTGATTACGATTCTCTCTGAAGTTACACCATAAAGACACTCCAAGATGGCTACAGACTTGCACTGAGACTCTACCTTAACTAGATACTTTTCTTGGTAGAATATCTTCCTTAAGACGGGATATAGGACACAGCTGACTGATCCCATCCATCCATCCCACCTTTATCATCATACCCCCTGCTCACTACATCACCAAACAGACCCCACCCCCATCCACCCTCCCCCATCCACTCCCCACCCCCACCCCCCCCCCATCCCCCCATCCCCATCCACACCCCCATCCACCCACCCCCATCCACTTCCACACCCCATCCACCCCCACCCCCCACCCCATCCACCCCCACCCCCATCCACTCCCCATCCACTCCCCCCCCATCCATCCACCTCACCCCCATCCACCCCCATCCACTCCCCCACGCATCCACCACTCCCCCACCCCCATCCACTCCCCCACACCCCATCCACCCCCACCCCATCCCACCCATCCACCCCCCACCCCCTCATCCACCCCCACCCCATCCACTCCATCCACTCCCACCCCATCCTCCCACCCCCACCTCCCACATCCACCCCCCATCCACTCCCACCCCATCCACCCCACCCCATCCACCCCATCCTCACCCCATCCACACCCCCATCCACCCCATCCACCCCCACCCCATCCACTCCCTACACCTCATCCACTCCCCACCCCATCCACTCCCCATCCCCCACCCCCATCACTCCCCCCCCTCCCCATCCACTCCACCCCCCACTTCCCCTCCACTTCCATCCCACCCCCACCCCTCCCCCCCACCATCACTTCCTCCATCACCATGTGTCTACCGCCCTCCCCTTCATCATCACCCCCCCCAGTTCACTCCCTCACCCCATAACCATTACAAGGTTGTGGAGGCGGGAACTTGCGCCATTATGGGTCCTAAGTAGCGTAGAGGCGTTGGGATCATCTTTGTGTGACGACGCCATTAATGGGGACGAGAGATTTTAGGTGAGTTTAAGGGGGAATTATTAAGGCGCCGAGGCATATATTACCATATTAATTGGGTTATGGTATGGTGGTTGTGAGAGGATGGATGAGGGGAGGAGGAGGTGAGGAGGAGGGAGGAGGGGAGGGGGAGGAGGAGGAGGGAGGAGGGAGGATGGGAGGTGGGGAGGAGGAGGTGGTGGGAGGGGAGGAGGATGGCTGGAGGAGGTGGAGGAGGGAGGGAGGGGAGGAGGTGGATGGGAGGATGGAGGAGAGGAGGTGTTGGTGGATGTGAGGGGAGGAGGAGGAGGTTGGTGGATGGAGGGGGGGAGGAGGAGGTGGAGGAGCATGGTGGATGTGGGAGGGGAGGAGGAGGGGGTGGGATGTGAGTGGATGTGGGAGGAGGGTAATGGTGGATGTGGGGGGGGAGGAGGGGGGGTGGAGGGGAGGGGGAGGGGAGGAGGGGAGGAGGAGTGGGTGAGGGGTGGTGTTGGTGAGGGAGGAGGGTGGGTTGGAGGTGGATGTGTGGGAGGGGTGGATGTGGAGGAGGAGGTGGTGTGGTGGGAGGGGGAGGAGGGTGAAGTGGATGTGAGGGGGAGGAGGGTGGTGTGACAGGAGATGGGATGGAGGGAGGATGGTGGAAGTGGGGGGAGGAGTGGTGATGAGGAGAGGGAGGAGGGGAGTGGTGTTGGTGGAGAGGGGAGGAGGTGTGTTGGGGGGATGAAGGTGAGGAGGGAGGGTGTTGGAGGGAGGGTGAGGAGGAGAGAGTGTGATGGGAGGGGATGATGGAGGAAGAGTGTGTGAGGGGGATAGGGTGTTGTGTGGGGAGTGTTGGTGGTGGGAGTGACGTTTGTGAGTGGGCTGGTAGGTGGTGAGTTGGTAGTGTTCTGACGATTGTTAGGTAGGCAATGGTGGTAGCTGGTGGTGGTGGCTGAGGTGGCAGGTGGTGGTGGCAGCAGGTGGTGGCTGGTGGTGGTGGCTGGTGGTGGTGGCTGGTAGTGTCAGGTCATAGTGATGGGGGTGGTGACGTCACGCCTCATCATCCATCTACCTGCCCCACCCCACTCATCACCCTCCCCCACCACTCATCACCCTCCCTCCCTCCCTCAACACCCACACCTCTCCCTCTCCCCTTCGTAACAAACACCAGCAGTCACAACGCGAACTTATTTTTTTTACTCCCTAAAACAAAAAAAATACAAATAAAAATCAGTTAATTTTAATCGTCATACAATACAAAAACAAAAACTTCCATGGACATTAAATTCGTTTGATATTTTTAGTTTTTTCTACGCCAAAAAAATTATAAAATCTCGAACTTAATCTCACAAGGAAGAAAAAAAAGAATTGTCAGAGATTAAGGAATTGTGTTTTCTTCAGAAGTGATGATTGCATTTCGTCTTGCCTTTTGTGCCGGAAAAATGAAAACAAATAGTTTGGATTTGTTTAACTTGGATCGAGTGTGCCGAGTTTACATGGAGGGAGGGTGTGGAGGTGGATGGGTGGGGAGTGATGGGTGGGAGGGGGTGTGATCTGGTGGGTGAGGGGTGTTGGGTGGGGGTGGCGTGAGTTGGTGGGTAAGGGTGGAGTGGCGTTAGTTGGTGGGTGAGGGTGAAGTAACGTGTGAGTTGGGGGTGGATGGGTGGATAGATCGTAGTTTGGAGGGTAGGTGGGGAGATGGTAGGTAAGGGGACCTGTCCTTCCTTCCTTACTTCCTTCTTTCCTACTTCTTCCTGTTGGTGATTCACTTCCTCATCCGCTTTCAGAAAATGTGTGCGCGCTTCAATCTTTGTCTGACTGTCTGTCTATCTTAGTTACACTTACGTCACACAAGAACAAAGGCCAATACGTGAGCAATAATAAAGCCTTCAACAAGAGACACAACTTGTTACTAAACCCTTCAACGTCCTGCAGCAGAGACAACACACTTCAGGGGAGGCGAGGTGGGTGTCAGAGCACTAGGCTGACCATAACACAATTTGCCGTTGCTGTTTTTTTTCACTTAATAACTCGCGCCTTTTTTTGCAATTCTGGAAGTTGTTAAATGAAAACTCTATGGAAGATCCCGTAATATGTGGTTGTTCGCATTAGACAGTCACAGCAGGAAGGTCATGTAGTCGCAATAGAAGGGAGGGTCAAACGCCATTAGCCTGCGTCGGGGAAACAGCGCGTGTAACACTTCCACTGTTCCCGTGTTTACGAGGAGCAAGATGGTGGTATACGTGCGACCCTCTTGACCCTCCCGACCCTTCTCGCCATCACCATAACTGTGTGTGGTGAGGGTGGCAGTCAGGGGGTCGTGAAATACCATAACGGCGTGTAAAAACTCCTCTGGTTGCTGTGTCCTCGGCAGGTCTAGACGGGTTGGTGTCTAGCCCTGACACTATCATCTGCTGGCGGGCGCGCACACACACACACACACACACACACACTACTGATATAACAGTAAAAATACTCGAGTAGTTTCAATTTGTTTTTTTTATTTTTGTACATTAATGACGAAAAGCAGAAAATTATCAGTAAACGGTAAGGTGTGCGTGTGAATTGTCCATGATAACCTTTTTTACCCAGCAAGTAGAATTTTTGAGTCATTCCTATAGACTCATTTATTTTTTTTTTTTTTTCTTCTTTTAAAGCTGAGTAAACTGAATTTCTTGAGAAGCAATTAGACTTGTTTGTTTAGTGCAGCCGCGTCAGTACACACACACACAACCTAGCGCGGCTCCCACTCCTCTTTCCAGCTCTCACCACTTTAAGGACACGTTAGCCGCTACTCTGACAATGTTTTGACGTCTGTTTAGTACGGCAGTGTTCACTTGATTTATTTTGCTAGTGCTTAGTATGTCTCTTTATTTTGATGATAGTAAGAAATTCCTCGACTGGGGGAATAGTTTTACTCAGACTTCAGATTTATTCCACGAAAAATAAAACAAAAATAATATTCTGTAGTTATTATGAATGCTCTTTGTTCCTTCCTTCCGTTATTGTTTCTCTCCCTCTCCTCTCGAATTTCTTTTCCCACTTTCTACCTCCTCCTTTCTTACTTTTCCTCTTCCATTTTAATCTTTCCGTGGATTTATTTATCTTCATGTCTCAAGACTTGAAAAAATTTTCCCGCCAATTCTCTTATTGTTTATATTTTGATTGTTTATAAACTATTCACATTTTATTTTTATTTTTTTTCCTTTATTGTGCCTATTATAATTTTCAATTGCGGCTCTTAACATTCAATATATTTTTCCTTTAATAATTTCTAGTACAATATTTTCCTCTCATTAATATGCTTAATTCAGTTTCCTTTATTTTCGTTATTTTTTTTTTCGCTCGTTCTTTATTTTTTAAGTGTTTATTAGCTTTTGTCTCCATATTTGGTGTAACACAAGTACGGTATATTGTTTAAAGTGATGATTATTGGTTTTTTTCGGAGTTTTATTAAGTTTCAGCTAAGTAGTTTCGTATTTTCATATTATTTAGCGCAGTTTCCCCTTTATTGTCATAACATTTGGTACACTTTACACTCCTTTGTCATAAGATTTAGTCCATTACATTTTATCCTGTAATACGTATCATAATATTTAGTACAGTTTACCTCGTACCATAATATTTAGTACAGTTTACCTTGTACCATAATATTTAGTACAGTTTACCTTGTATCATAATATTTAGTTCAGTTTGTCATTATCATAACATTATGTACAATTTTCTATCACCGACAACAATACAGTTTACCCACAGTTCTGATAACACAAAGTACTGTACAATTTTCAATTACCGTAACAACACAAGTTTAACCTCCATTGTCATAACTATAACAGTAGTAACCCCCCCCTCCCCTCCCCTGACGTCAACAACATGCCGTCCACAAGATGAATTCTGAGAAAATCGGATGACAGGAAGCCACAGGACTCGGTGATGGGATGGAGTGCAGGCGGGAAGATTTCTTGAAAATATCTCGACTGGAATATTCGGGAAGACATATTGTTTTTGTTACTGAGTATATATTTTCTAATAGATACGATGATTGGGGAAATATATAACAGTTTTGATAATATTGACGATAAAGATAAGTAATATTTATTATTTTCCGTGTAAATAATAATAATAATGATAATATTAATAATAGTAATAATAATAATAATAATATACAGCTGCTAGTGGGTTACTCCACCACCTCGGCAGGATAGTACTCCACTCAAGGGTTGTAGCACCAACGTCAAGCACATCTAATGATGTACTTATTTACTGTAGCGTGTACAAGAGGTAGTGTTACAAACAAGGAACCCAGTCCTACACACCGGCAATGTGTGTGTGTGTGTGTGTGTGTGTGTGTGTGTGTGTGTGTGTGTGTGTGTGTGTGTGTGTGTGTGTGTGTGTGTGTGTGTGTGTGTGTGTGTGTGTTGTCAATATACCTGTTTGAGGGATGTACCTGTGGGCAGCCCATGTAGATGAGTGTGTGGCTCCTGCTGTCAGGGTCTTAACACACCTGTCCACCCAAACCCTGAGGCCGACCTTAAATGTTGTTGAAGGGGAGGACCTCGAGATACCACCACTGCCAACATTACCACCACCAACACCCCCGCTGCCACTGCCACCACCCACACCATCCCCACCACCGCCACCGAAATCCTCACCACCACCACCGTCACCGCCCACACCACCACTCTCCTACCAGCTATACGCCCGGGGGTGGGGAGGTAACACCATATAGCTGGTGTGTGTGGGTGTAGTTAGCTGCCGTCGACCCACACTCATACACCTCCTCCCTCGTGTTGATTAATACCGCCCCTATCCTTCATCTATTTCTCATCCTCTCCCTCCCCTTCCCTCGTCCTCACCACCCAACCCCATCCTGCTTCCTCCCCATCACTCGTCATTGGCCCCCTCCCTCCCTGTCTGCCTGCCTCCCCCATCCCTCGATCCCATCCTGCTGCTCTCCCCACTACCATCCTTCCCTTCCCCACCAACCCTCCTGCCCTTCCCCCACCAACCCTCCTGCCCTATCCCCTCCCCCCACCTACCATCCCTACCCCCCTCTCCCCCACCACCATCCTACCCCTTCCCCTCTTCCCCACCGACCATCCTACCCCTTCCCTCCTCCCCACCAACCATCCTGCCCTATCCTCCTCCCCACCACAACCCTACTTCCCCCCTCCTCCCCACCACCATCCTATCCCACCCATCCTACCCCTTCCCTCTCACCCCACCAACCATCCCTACCCCTTCGCCCTCCTCCACCACCATCCTACCCATTCCTCACCAACCATCCTACCCCTCCTCCCACCAACCCCTTCCCCTCCCCACCAACCATCCTTCCCCTTCCCCCTCCTCCCCACCACCATCCCACCCCTTCCCCTCCTCCCCACCACAAACCCCTTCCTCCTCCCCACCACCATCCTACCCCTTCCTCACCAACCATCCTACGCCTTCCCTCCCTCCCCCTCCCCACCACCATCCTACCCCTTCCCCTCACCACCATCCCTCCCCCTCCTCCCCCACCACCATCCTACCCCTCCCCCCTCCCCACCACCATCCTACCCCTCCCCCTCCTCCCGCCAATATTCTGACACAGTTGGTGACAGTGGTGGCTGGCCTCCTCCTCCTCCTCCTCCTCCTCCTCCTCCTCCTCTAGGGATCCAGCAGTCATGACTAGTGCATCACCCGCCTCCAGCCCTCCTGTCCACCACCACCGAGGCTCAAGTCACCAGCACAAGAGACACTGTTGCATTATTGGTGAAACAAGAGACGCCTAGGGACTCTGTTAGCATGGTGAAGGTGACCTGCTTTGGGGGGTCTGTCTGTCTCTAGGTGAAGGTGACCTACTCGGTGAATCTTAAGGATAGATGAATGTGACCAGCCTGTTATGATAGGTGAAAATTATCTTCTTGGTGTGTGTGTGTGTATGTGTATATGTGTGTGTGTGTGTGTGTGTGTGTGTGTGTGTGTGTGTGTGTGTGTGTGTAAGTATAGGGGAAGGTGACTAGTTGGAGTTTTTTATGGTGGGTGACAAGGACCTACTTGGGATGTCTCTCATGGTAGGTGAAGGTGACTGTATTAGGAGAAAAAGGGGGACTACTTAAGAGAAGTTCCTTTATCTCAACAACCCCTTTCCTCCCCTACCTCCAGTTCAACCATTCTCCACTCCAACTCTCTATCTCTCTCTCTCCCCACCTTAGCTCGGTGGCTCCTACACCCTCCTCCACCACAACCAAGTACACTTACGAGTCAAAACTCTTCTGATTTGTAGGTTGTCAATGACTCGACACACGAACCCAAATCTTTGGGTCCGGAGTCTCAAAGATTCGTATGTTCATTTTTCTCATTAACTGGAGATAATAATAATAACAATAATAATATTAATAATAATATCTTATGGTGTCCGTGCAAAGGCGACGCCATTTTCGGTATCTTTTATGTCCCTTCTTGGCGTTTGTTAACCTGTTGGATCCGTTTTCATATCAGAAGTTAAAAAAATAATAAAAATCACCATTCCAGGATCATAATAGACCTATCTTATATGGGTAGAGTCTCAGGATAAAATTGACGGCATTTGCGCAGTCGTCTTTAGTCTTGTAATTCCAGTTAGAAATGAAAACAGAGAAATCTTTAGTATTCAGAGTCCGTACCGAGATAATGTAGGGTTTGTACGTTAACTAACTCTCTCTTTGTCACACACACACACAGACGTGGTTTATCACCTCCAGCCAAAAGACGAAGAAAAGAAATAATCTCAGGTCTTTGAATATCCCAGCTTCCAGTACTTGGGTTATGAAAGGTTGCTACTCTTGTGTTGCTCCGCCGTTGCTGAAGATGAAGGATGAGTGTTTCAATGACTCACTTAAGGGGAGGTGGAATTTTAACGTAAAAAAAAAATATTTTATTTTTTTTACAATTTGAGAGAAGGGGGGGAGGGGATGCTTCACTTTCGGAAAGAAGGATTGGTTATTATTGCAGTTTCACTCCAAATCGGGTTAGGGCAATTTTGGGTTCACCAGAAGTTATATCTCATCAATTGCAACAACTTATCTAATACCACCACGTCGCAAATGGATAGTAACCGAGATGGTAAATTCACGTAAATCTGCAGTCAGTTGGTTTCATTGGTACCAGATATCAGAATGAGTACTTTCTGTTTAATATCGCGGGGATCCGGGGGGGTGGGGGGTTGAGGCGGCGCCCTCGGCTAGGAAGTTGGTAAGGTTCGGTCAGGTTCTGTGATGATAACTAATAAAACACTCATTTCCGACGGAAATGAAGGTCAAATTCGAATGAATCACCTCAAATGCCATCGAAAATCCCTAGATTTCTGGTCAGAAACCAATTGGTAGTGAAACTACAATTTTACCAAGGCTTGATTGAGAGAGAGAGTCCAATTCTCCAGTTAGGAATCTCTCACTTTTTCATCACACTTACAATTTTCTTTAGCCCCCCGCTGTCACATTAAAGAAAATGGGCCACTCAGCGTTAATGGACGGGGGGCTCTGTAGTGTGTCTTATTATATCAAATCAAACTATTCTTTTGCACGGAGGAAGTATGAGAATTCTCTCTCTCCCCACTCACACCCTCCTAGCCCGCCTACTCCCATCCCACATCCCACCCTACACCTTTCCATCCTCTCCGTTCTAACATTCTTATCCCTCCCCTCAAACATCACTTTCCCCCATCCCACATACCCTCCCATTCTCTACCTTCCACATCCTCCTCCACCTCGTCCCATTCCCTCCCACCCTTTCCCCTTCCCATCCAGTCCCATTCCACACCTTCCCATCTTCTCCCTCCCACCACTCCCACATCCTCTCTCTCTCTCTCTCTCTCTCTCTCCACCCGTGTCCTCCTTTGAGTAATCTTCTTAATTTCTAAACAAGAATCCTTCAAAGGCAACTCGGGTTAACGTAAGGACAAAGACGGCGGATGAGACGGGTGTAGATGACGGGTGAGACGGGTGTAGATGACGGGTGAGACGGGTGTAGTTGGCGGGTAAGATGAGTGTAGATGGCGGGTGAAACGGGTGTACATGACGGGTGAGACGGATGTAGATGGCGGGTAAGACGGGTTTAGATGACGGATGAGACGGGTTGGTGCTGTTCAGTTCTGGCAAAAACAAGAGAAGCTGGAATCATCAACACAACCGGCATTTGTTAAGTTACTAACTACGCGTACGTTACTTTGCGTACGAGAAAGGAACCGTACCCTTTACTGCCGGGAATGGAATCCGTGACCCTTCCACTACTCAGAAATCATCCGTGTTAATATTTTTTTCTCGGAACTCGAAGGTAAAGAACTCAGCCAATGTTACTGTAATGTATATGGAGTTCCTGTAATCCCAGTTATACGGGAAAACGTATCGTACGGTTGTTTTTTGGTCCTGATTGTGGTATTTGAACCCTTTTGGGGACGATGGTTTAACTCTTTTAAGGACTATTGTTTAACTAACCCTTTTAATGACGACGCATTTAATCCTGTCTGGCTAATGGTTTAACCCTTTGTAGCCAGTGATTGTTTTAAACCCTTTGTGGATGGTGGTTTAAACCCCTTTTGAGAAAATTCGTGAGATTAAAAACAGTCCAAATAAGGTTAACTGCTGTAAATGGGGGATCATCAGGTGAGATATTTACACCTGTGCTAATTAAGAAGAGAGGGAGAGAGAGATAATTGGAGCGATGAAAGACAGGTAAATTGTTTCTCTCTCTCTCTCTCTCTCTCTCTCTCTCTCTCTCTCTCTCTCTCTCTCTCTCTCTCTCTCTCTCTCTCTCTCTCTCTCTCCTAAGTCTTGCCACCCTGCTGTCTGAGTAGAGTGAAGGAGATATATAGGCAAGAGGTCTATGCGTCCATTAGTGCGTTCATGCGTCCGTCATTAGGTCCTTTCGTGTGTCCGTCAGGGCGTGTGTCCATACGTCTGTAGTGGAGTAGGAGGAGGGATTGGAGGAAGAGAAGGGACAGGAGGAAGAGGAGGAGGAGTAACTGGAAGAAGAAGAGGTGGGGTTGGAGGAAGAGGTGGAGGGAGTGGAAAAGGAATAGAGGGTGGAAGAGGAGTAGGGGGGGAGGAGCAGGAGGTGGTGGAGAAGTACAAAATGGAAGGAGAGGAGGAGGAGGAAGAGGAAGAGAAGGAAGAGGAGGAGTTGGCTAAAGACGGGGTCGAGGTGGTGACACCTAATCATATCCTAAAGAGGAAGGAGGAGGAAGAAACGAATAAAATGAAGAAGAGGACGATTGAAAGAAGAAGAAGAAGAAGAAGAAGAAGAAGAAGAAGAAGAAGAAGAAGAAGAAGAAGAAGAAGAAGAATTTTAGGCAGAGGATGAGAGGCTTGATTCTGGTGTTGTGGAAGATCAGGTCAACATTACAGCCAATCTTGTCCTCATTAGTGGCTGAGGCTGTAACGGGAGAGCTGATGCTGTAATGGGAGGGGGCTGATGCTGTAACGGGAGGGGGCTGATGCTGTAACAGGAGGGGCTGATGCTGTAACAGTAGGGGCTGAGGCTAACAGTAGGGGCTGAGGCTGTAACGGTAGGGGGCGGAGGTTATGATAGGAAGACATGCTATAACAGAGACATACTGTAACAGAGAGACAAATACTGTAACAGAGTACCGCGGTCATGGCTCTGGTAATTAGTGAGAGTTAAGTGTGTGTGTTGTGGGTCCTGAGGTGATGGAGGGGGGAGAGAAGGGTGGGGTAGTGGTAACATGAGGAGAGAAGAGTGTGTGGTGGGTGGAAGTAGAAGAGGGAGAGGATGGGTGGGTGTGGGTGTTGTGGAGGGGGGTGGAGGGGATTAGAGTGGGTGGAGTGGTGGTGATGATAAGACTTGAACACCTGTGTGGATCATACTAAGTGAGACGGTGAGTCATGATGAAGGCGTTTAGACTAGCGACAGACATACACTAAATCTTATCTTATCTCTCTCTCTCTCTCTCTCTCTCTCTCTCTCTCTCTCTCTCTCTCTCTCTCTCTCTGTGTTTTGTCCTTTACCTCCCTTCCTCCCTCTCCCTTTCCTCCCTCTATTTATCCATGACTTTTAACACTTCCTCCTTTGTGTTTCTTTTCCCTCCCTACCTGACTTGCACCTCTCTCTCTCTCTCTCTCTCTCTCTCTCTCTTTCTCTCTTTCTCTCTCTCTCCATCCCTCCCATCTTCCTCTATCCTCTCCCTACATCCCTTCCTATTCACCTCCAAAACATTGGCTGGCAGACACGAATTAGCAAACACGAGAGAATGTTTTTGGCCATTACGACTCTGCTGCTATTGTCGATCTCTCCTCTTTCTCCTCCCCCTTTCCCTCTCCTCTCTTTTTCCTCCGCTTCCTCCATCCCCTTTTCTCCCCTCCTCTCTTCCCCCTCTCATATTCTCTCCTCCCCCTTCACTAACACTGAGTGCTCAATGGCCCTTCATTAGCTCCTGCTGAACCCTGACTAACGAAGCAAAATACTATAGTTATCATCCGGTTAACGAGACTTAGCTCAGACCGCTTGACTAACGAAGCAAACTAGCTAATGTCCTCCCTTCCCCCTCCTCTGGCCCTCAATTCCGTCCACACTGAAAATGTAGTCACGGAAAAAATACCCGGAGATTCATGAACCTTTGAATCCGAGACATCACACATTATTGGCCCCATAGATGACGTACCGTGTGATGTCTCGGATTCAGTGGTTCATGAATCTCAGGGTTCATAGTTGGGACAGAGGACTGGCAGGACTTTTTCCAGTGACTGTACCTTATGAATGTGTAGGTCAGGTCAGGTCAGAGGGATAGATCACGCAAGTAAGTTAAATGGATGAGTGAAAGCTAGGCCAAGTAATCAGGTCATGTTGAGAGTGGTTAGGTTAAGTGGACTAGGTCAGGCAGAGGTAGTCAGATCACCTGGCTAATTTAAGGTGAAGCATAGTAGTAGTAGTAGTTTATTGACAAAAGTATAAATACATGGTAAATATATACAAAGAATTCAAAATACATTTGTCCAACAAAATATTTTAAATCAAAACATAACATGTAAGGGGCAATTTTAAACTTAACTATAGATTCCTAGATTCATGTACATAATTACATCATTCAGGCACATATACATTTTCATTTAAGAGTTCACTGATACTGGAGAAAGTCAGCGTATGATAACTCTCATGACAATGTGTAGAGAGCGGACAATCGATTACATCAAAAACACATGTCGTTCACCTTGCACACGATTGTCGTCTCACTAACATACTGTAATCTCAACTCTGCTGGTGTGAGACTCCACCTGCCTGTAAGGTTGTGTGACATTAGCCTCAGCCTGGTGAACGACTCGCGCTGAAAATCCGGGATAGATTTCTTACTTAAGTATACCTCATGCACTGTCATAAAAGGATTCAGATTGGATATGTATGGAGCAAATTTTGTAGCGTTTGTGTTACAGTCTAAGGTAATTGCTCTCGCCATGAATCTAAATCTTGGTGTATTTGCTATCCTACATAAATCAGATACCAAATGAAGAGGTTGTTCCATGTCCATTATCTCATGTTTTGATATCATAAACTTGCGTCTCCTCTTTGCGATAATGTCTTGCACTGGGGGAATACCTGACTCGATCATGCACAGATTTATACTCGTGTTTTTCCTCACGCCTAACAAACACTTCACCAGTTTATTGTATTATCTTTCCAATCCTTTCAAGGCGAGTGGGTGCAGCGTACTGTACACTATATTGAGTACAGTGCACACCTTTACACTGCAGTTGGAAGCGAGGATCAGAATTTGGGTTGCTCGACAGGTGTGTGGGTCAACAGTTGTGTAGTTCGACAGTTGTGTAGTTCGACAGTTGTGTAGTTCGACAGTTGTGTAGTTCGACAGATGTGTAGTTCGACAGTTGCGTAATTCGATAACTGCGTTGTTCGACAATCGCGTGGGTCAACAGTTGCGTAGTTCGACAATTGTGTGGTTCAACAGTTGTGCAATTTGATAGCTGCGTGGGTCAACAATCGCATGGGTCAACAGTTGCGTAGTTCGACAGCTGCCTAGTTCAACAGTCGCATGCCCTAGCAATTGAATAAACAATGTGTACAATCGCCCTTATACACTCCATAAAGACTAATTGGTACCCCATTAGCTCCAGTGTTGATGCCACATGGACGTCCTTGGTTTTACATGTTTGTGTTGTGTGATGAGAGACTTTTATCATTTGTTTGTTGTTGTGTACGTGAAGGGATGGGGGGGGGGCCTTGATTGGTCTACGTGTTGGGGTTTTTCCATCAGAACACCAATCGGAAGTTACCATTCACTCCGATTTGGTTCCGCGGATTTGTGTGAGTGTGTGTGAGGGGGGGGGGGTATTTCTATCTATCTATCTATCTATCTATCTAACATGGCATGACTCGTGTTTTATACTGTATTTTGATGAAGATTTAAAAGTAATATAGACTACACCTCACTACAACCCATCCTTGTAGTACACACGCTAATGGATACATCTACTGGGTATATTTTCCCTAACAGATACACTCACTGGTGTATATTTTCCCCTAGTGCCTAACTCGTCACAGCCGAAACTAATTTCACGGGAAGTGGTCACTCAGGAGCCAATCAGATTACACAAGAAGCAATTTGAGTATGACGCTGTGATATGTTGGCGCTCAAACCTATTATACTTGGTTACATAAGGGTATACTTGGTTATATTGGGGTATACTTGGTTATATAAGGGTATATTCGGTTATATAATGCTATACTCGCCTACGTAAAGGTGTAATACTCGATTATATAAGAGAATATCGTTTATATGATTAGTATATTCAGCTGTGGAAAAGTATAACTAACACCTAGAATCCCATTATACTACGTTATATTTAATAGTATACTCGGTTCATACACCTAAACAGCTATGATACTAAGTTATGAGTATACTATTAATACGTTTATAAACAGCCTATATTATCTGTTAAATTATAGTATACTTATTAAAATAGTGACGTATGATATGTTGATATATAATAGTTATATATACTACATAATATTAATAGTATACTCTGTTATATTAGGTTATAATGGTGACTGATTATGACCTGTGAGTGAAGTATAACATAAGTATATTTGGTAAACTAAATAAATGTGTTTCTTGATCTGTAATTGGCTTACTGACTCACTCAATAACTGACTCACTGACTCACCTACTGACTCACTGACTCACCTACTGACTGATTCAACCACTGACTGATTCAACCACTGACTGATTCGACCACTGACTGACACAACCACTGACTGATTCAACCACTGACTGACTCAACCACTGACTGTTGCAACCACTGACTGTTGCAACCACTGACTGACACAACCACTGACTGACACAACCACTGACTGATTCAACCACTGACTGACTCAACCACTGACTGACTCAACCACTGACTGATTCAACCACTGCCTAATTCAACCACTGAGTGACACAATCACTGACTGACTCACCTACTGACTGATTCAACCACTGACTGACTTGACCACTGACACAACCACTGACTGACTCAACTACTGACTGACTCAACCACTGACTGATTCAACCACTGACTGACTCAACCACTGATTGACACAACCACTGACTGACTCACCCACTGACTGACTCACCCACTGACTGACTGACACCTACTGACTGACTGACTCACTGACTGGAAAACCACTGACTCTTGACATGACTTTTCTTAACACACTGACTGACTGCAACCACTGCTGAGTACACAATCACTGACTGACTCACCTACTGACTGATTCAACCACTGACTGACTTGACCACTGACACAACCACTGACTGACTCAACTACTGACTGACTCAACCACTGACTGATTCAACCACTGACTGACTCAACCACTGATTGACACAACCACTGACTGACTCACCCACTGACTGACTCACCCACTGACTGACTCACCTACTGACTCACTCACTGACGGAAAAAATCTTAATTTTTCTTAACACACGGAGCGCTGTATTGATTCATTTAATTTAATTGTCATAGAAAAGTGTATATAAAATCACTACCCGACGAGGTGTGTGTGTGTGTGTGTGTGTGTGTGTGTGTGTGGTGATGGTAATGGGTCTATCTATCTATCTATCTATCTATCTCTGTCTGTCTGTCTGTCCGTCCGTCTCACACAAACAATATTCTTGAGTTATATCAGTGGTAAATCTTACGTCTCAGGTGCACTATCTCTCTAATGAATTATTTATAAGTCTTCCTGTAAATAGAGATAAGGACCGAGTCACACCTTGTCTGCTGAGAGAGAGAGAGAGAGAGAGAGAGAGAGAGAGAGAGAGAGAGAGAGAGAGAGAGAGAGAGAGAGAGAGGGGGGGGAAATATTAATAAAGATGAATAAAAAAAGATAAAATTACAAAGATAAAATATTCGTATAGGTTTTATATATAAAGGTAAGCAATGTTATATTCAGATGTTAAGAATACCTTCATTGTTACCTCAACATTGTCTTTCATCATCATCATCATCATCATCATCATCATCATCATCTGTCATTATCATCTTTCATATCATCGTGTCATTATCATCATCTGTTTTATCGTTTTTATCATGTATTTAACATCATCATCGTCATCATCATCATCATCATCTGTCATTATCATCTTTCATATCATCGTGTCATTATCATCATCTGTTTTATCGTTTTTATCATGTCTTTAACATCATCATCGTCATCATCATCATCATCATCAGTGCTCGGCCAGAAACTCGGTAAAGACCCTTCGTGGGTAAACTTGACAGCCTGTAATCTGAATCACGGTCTCCGGTGGACAGCTTGAAGTGAGGTAGAAGCCGTCCCTATAGCGTAGAGTGAAGTAGAGGCCGTCCCTATAGCGTAGAGTGAAGTAGAGGCCGTCCCTATAGCGTAGAGTGAAGTAGAAGCCGTCCTAGCGTGAAGTGAAGTAAAGGCCGTCCCTATAGCGTAAGTGAAGTAGAGGGCCGTCCTATGGCGTAAGTGTGAAGTAGGGGCCGTCCCTATAGCGTGGGAGGTGAAGTGAGGGCCGTCCTATGAGCGTAGAGGTGAAGTAAAGGCCGTCCCTATAGCGTAAAGGTGAAGTAGAGGCCGTCCTATGGCGTATAAAAAATTGAGTGGGGCCGTCCCTATAGCGTAGAGTGAGTAAAGGCCGTCCCTATGGCGTGAAATTGAGTAGAGGCCGTCCTATGGCGTAGAGTGAGTGAGGCCGTCCCTATGGCGTAAGTGAGGTAGAGGCCGTCCCTATAGCGTAGAGTGAAGTAGAGGCCGTCCCTATGGCGTAGAGTGAGTAGGGCCGTCCTATAGCGTGAGAGAAGTAAAGCCGTCCCTATAGCGTAGAGAGTGGTAGAGCCGTCCTATAGCGTGGAGTGGTAGAGGCCGTCCTATAGCGTGGGGTGAAGTAGAGGCCGTCCCTATGGTGAGGTGAGTAGAAGCCGTCCCTATGAGCGTGGAGTGAAGTGAAGGCCGTCCCTATAGCGTGGGGATAGTGGGGCCGTCTATGGCGTGAGAGTGGTAAAGGCCGTCCTATGGCGTGAAAGTGAGTAGAGGCCATCCTATGGCGTAGGGGTGAAGTAGAGGGCCGTCCCTATAGCGTGGAGTGGTGAGCCGTCCCTATAGCGTGAGGTGAAGTAGGAGGGTCCCTATAGCGAGAGAGGTAGTAGGCCGTCCCTATAGTGTAAGTGATAAAGGCCGTCCCTATGGCGTAAAGTGAAGTGGGGGCCGTCCTATAGCGTAAAAAGTGAGTAGAGGCCGTCCTATAGCGTAGGGGTGGTGAGACGTCCCTATAGCGTGGAGATGAGTAGGGGCCGTCCCTATAGCAATGAAATTGAGTGGGGCCGTCCCTACAGCGTGAGAGTGAAAAAGGCCGTCCCTATAGCGTGGAGTGAAGTAGAGGCCGTCCCTATGGCGTAGAGTGAAGTAGGCGTCCCTATAGCGTAGAGTGAAGTAAAGGCCGTCCCTATAGCGTAAAGGTGAAGTAAGAGGCCGTCCCTATAGTACAAAGTGAGTAGGGGCCGTCCTATAGCGTAAGGTGGTGAGGCGGCCCATATATGACGTAGAGCGAGGTAAAACCGTCCTATTGCGTGATGAGGTAGAAAACCGTCCCTATTGCGTAGAGGCGAGTGAAAACCGTCCCTATAGCGGAGAGTGAGTAGAAACCGTCCCTGTAACGTAGTGAGGTAGAAACCGTCCCTATTGCGTAAGTGAGGGTAAAACCGTCTATGCGTAGAAGTGAGGTGAAACCGTCCCTAACGTACAGCGAGGTAGAAACCGTTCCTATATCATAGAGCGAGGTAGAAACCGTCCCTGATAACGTAGTGGTAAAAGAAACCGTCCTATTGCGTAAGTGAGGTAAAACCGTCCCTATTGCGTAAAGTGAGGTGAAACCGTCCCTATAGCGGAAAGTGAGGTTGAAACCGTCCCTATATACCGTAGAGCGAGGTAGAAACCGTCCCTATAGCGGAAGTGAGTAAAAACCGTCGTTTGGTGTGAGTGAAGAATTTAATTAAAGCGACGGTAACCTGACACGTAAGATGATTGACTATTTAAAAAGATCCGGATAATTATTGCAACTGGGGTGACCTTTACTTACCTAGACCAGCTCAAGAGGGTATGTCGTGACCGGGAGAAGATCATGATAAGGTAGCGATGAATTTTGTGTGTGTGTGTGGAGATGTCGTTAGTCAGCCCTATGCTCGTTTCTAGTCATACTCTTGGCAGTGGATATTGAGAGGCGGATAACCCCACTCATATGGTCTGTCTGTCTGTCTTTCTGTCTGTCTGGAAAAAGGGGCGGATATTGAGCTGACTAACGAAGACATAGATAAGTTACTGTTGGTTTTAGTTACCATATTTAAACACGTGCAATACCGTGTGAGTGGCTGACCTCTCTCCCACAGCTGGGGTAATATAATACTGGTGAAGAGTATTGCATTACCTTCACCTACTACCACCACCACCACACACATTGCCACTATTACGCACTATCACCACCACACACCATCACTATCACATCACTATCACCACCACACACCATCATTATCACATCACTATCACCACCACACACCATCACTATCACATCATTATCACACCATCATTATAATCACCATCACATATTTTCCATCATACTATCATAACATACCACCACATATCACCATCCATCACCATCCACCACCACACTCCACTATAACCACCACCACCACTCACCACTACCACACAGCACCACCATCATCACCATCACCCCCATATCACCCACACACCACATAAACATAGCCTCCCTTACAAGCTAGACGGGGCCGCGCAGGTTAAGCCAAAACAATTCTGGGGAAGTGCCGCAACGACCTTGTTCTGGCTGGGACTATCAGGGTCTTGGTGGTGATTGGAAGGAGGAAGGGGGAGTAGGAAGAAGGAGAAGGAGGAAGAGGGAAGAGGTAGGCAGTAAGAGAAGGAGGAGGGAGGGAAGGAAGAGGTGAGAGGAAGAAAGGAAAGATGGGGGTAGGAGGAGGAAAAGGAGGAGGAGGGAGGAAGGAACGGAAGGAGAAGGAGGAGAGGGGGAAGAACGAAGGGAAAGGGAAAGAAAGATGGGAGGAAGAGGGACAAGGATAAGAAGGAGAAAGCGGAAGGAGGAGGAGGAGGAGGATGAAGAAGCTAAGGAGAGATTTATACGTATGGGGAGCTGAGAAGGAGTTGATGAAGGAGGAGAAGAAGAGACCGACGAAGAAAGAGAGAAAGAAGGAGGAGGAGGAAGGATGAAGAGGAAGGAGATAATTAAAGTTACACACAGGTAGAGGAATGTTTGGACGAGACAGGGAGAACCTCAGTAAATCATGTTATCAATTTGCAACATAGCTAGCGGGCCGTGTCAATGTTGCAGAGACCGCTTTGATGTTATCTGGCCGGAGAAGGGAAGGGAGGAGGAGGAGGAGGAGGAAGAGGAGGAGGAGGAGGAGGATGGAGAAAGAGAAAGGATTGAGAGGAAAGAACATAGGAAGGAAGGAAGGGAGGAGAGGAGGTAATTGGAAGGTGATTTTAAAACTCTCTCTCTCTCTCTCTCATTAGATTATTTGCTACTTTTTATTATTATTATTTTTTATTTACTAAGGCAATTACGTTAGGTTTAAATTGTATTAGGTTAAGATTAGGTTGAGGTAAATTAGGTTGGGTTAGGTTAGGTTAGGTTAGTTAGGTTAGGTTAGATTAGGGTTAGATTAGGTTGGGTTAGGTTGAGGTAGGTTCAGTTAAATTTGGTTGGGCAGATAACAGTAGCATAAGGTTAATGATTAGGTTAGATTAGGTTAGGTTAAATTAAGTTGGACTTTTCATATAAACGGTAAATCGTCCAATACTCATATGTCCCCTACTAGACCTTCCTCTTCCCCACTCTCACCTCCTCCCTCCCTCACCTCATTCCTCCCTTCCCACCTGTCCCCCCACCCTCCTCATCTTTCCTCCCTCAACTCTTCCTTCCCATTCTCCTTCCCTCCATCTCTTTCCTCCTCACCTCCCTCCCTTCCCCATCTCAACCCCTATCTCACCACCCTCCCACCACCCTTCCTATCTCCCCACCGTAGCGGAAAGGAGGAAAATATAACGATAATGACCTGATAAAGACAAAAGAAAATACAAAGAGAAAAAATAAAGGAGAGAGAAAACTGAGAGAAACTCTAATGAGACTGGGGAGACGAGGGAGGGGAGATGGGGAGACGAGGGAGGGAGACGGGAGACGAGGGAGGGGAGATGGGGAGACGAGGGGTGGGATGGGAGACGAGGGAGGGGAGACGGGAGACGAGGAGTATAGAGGTGGATGTTGTTGGAGAGAGAGGGGGAGGGGAGCTGGAGAGGGAAAGAAGAGGGAGAGACGGAAATTGGGTGGATGGGAGGAGAGAGGAGAGAAAGAAGTGAGTGTTTGGGGAGATGAAGAGGAGGGAAGAAAGAGGGGGGGAGAAGAGGAGGTGGATATATTGTGGGAAGAGGAAGAGGAGGAAAGAGAGGAGTGAGTACTGTAGAAAGGGAAGAAAGGGAGAAAGGGGAGGCTGAGAGAGAGAGAGAGAGAGAGAGAGAGAGAGAGAGAGAGAGAGAGAGAGAGAGAGAGAGAGAGAGAGAGAGAGAGAGAGTTACATTCTAGAAGCAAAAAATATGATGAAAGAATATTATGCTCAAGTTAGATGTATGTTATTTAACCTCTTGAGTACGATGATATAACACCTTGAGTACGATGATATAACCCTTGAGTACGATAACATAACCCCTGAGTACGATGACATAACCCCTGAGTACGATAACATAACCCTTGAGTACGATGACTTTAACCCTTGAGTAATGATGACATAGCCTTGAGTACGATGACTTTAACTCCTTGAGTACGATGACATAGCCCCTGAGTACGATGACATAACCCTTGAGTACGATGACATAACCCTTGAGTACGATAACATAACCCTTGAGTACGATGACTTAACCCCTTGAGTACGATGACATAGCCCCTTGAGTACGATGACATAACCCCTGAGTACGATGACATAAGCACAAGGAAAGAGATAAAGGAAGCAACAATGGGATGCTCTGTCTCGTGTGAGTTTGTGGGCGAGAGAGGGATTAGTGCAGTGTGGGAGGGAGGAGAAAGTGTGTGTGTGGGAGGTGGAGGAGAAAGTGTGTGTGTGTGGGAGGTGAGAGAGAAAGTGTGTGGGAGGTGGAGGAGAAAGTGTGTGTGTGGGAGGTGGAGGAGAAAGTGTGTGTGTGGGGAGGTGGAGGAGAGGTGTGTGGGGGAGGTGGAGAGGAGAAAGTGTGTGTGTGGGAGGTGGAGGAGAAAGTGGTGTGTGTGGGAGGTGGAGAGGGAGAAAGTGTGTGTGTGTGTGGGAGGTGGAGGGAGAAAGTGTGTGTGTGTGGGAGGTGGAGGAGAAAGTGTGTGGGTGGGAGGTGGAGGAGAAAGGTGTGTGTGTGGGAGGTGGAGGAGAAAGTGTGTGTGGGGAGATGGAGAGGAGAAAGGTGTGTGGGAGGTGGAGAGGGAGAAGTGTGTGTGTGGGAGGTGGAGAGGAGAAAGTGTGTGTGTGTGGGAGGTGGAGAGGAGAAAGTGTGTGTGTGGGAGGTGGAGAGAGGAAGTGTGTGTGGGAGGTGGAGGAGAAAGTTTGTGTGTGGGAGGTGGAGAGGAGAGTGTGTGTGTGGGAGGTGGAGAGGAGAAAGTGTGTGTGGGAGGGGAGAGGGAGAAAGGGTGTGTGGGGAGGTGGAGAGAGAAAGTGTGTGTGTGGGAGGTGGAGAGGAGGAAGTGTGTGTGTGGGAGGTGGAGGAGAAAGTGTGTGTGTGGGAGTGGAGAGAGGAGAAAGTGTGTGTGTGGGAGGTGGAGAGGGAGAATGTGTGTGGGAGGTGGAGGAGAAAGTGTGTGTGGGAGGTGGAGGGAAAGTGTGTGTGTGGGAGGTGGAGGAGAAAGTCTGTGTGTGGGAGGTGGAGGAGAAAGTGTGTGTGTGGGAGATGGAGAGGAGAAAGTGTGTGTGTGGGAGGTGGAGGAAAGTGTGTGTGTGTGGGGAGGTGGAGAGGAGAAAGTGTGTGTGTGTGGGGAGGTGGAGAGGAGAAAGTGTGTGTGTGGGAGGTGGAGAGGAGAAAAGTGTGTGTGTGGGAGGTGGAGAGGAGAAAGTGTGTGTGTGGGAGGTGGAGGAGAAAGTGTGTGGAGTGGGAGGTGGAGAGGAGAAGGTGTGTGAGTGGGAGGTGGAGGAGAAAGTGTGTGAGTGGGAGGTGGAGAGGAGAAAGTGTGTGTGTGTGGGAGGTGGAGGAGAAAGTGTGTGAGTGGAAGTAAAGGGATACAGGTATGTGGAATTGTGGTGGAAGTCGTTTAGTGGATTGAGGGTCGGGTCTGTGGTGATGTGGGCGGTGTAAAGGAGCAGTTCAAAACACACACACACACACACACACGCAGTTATTGCCTCTTGGTACAGTTTTTACAAAGGAAAATGACTGCCCGTGTCAGAACTTGAGCGAGGGCGAGTCTTCCTGATGGCAGTAAGAAGTGCCGTTAGTGCCTGGCGAAGCGTTATTCTTAATGCCTGGCGAAGTATTGTTTCTGCCTGGCGATTCGCTGTTATTAAAGCCTGTGGCGAAGCGTTGTTGTAAGTGTCTGGCGAAGCATTGTTGTTGGTACCTGGCGAAGCATTGTTGTTGGTACCTGGCGAAGCATTGTTGTAAATGTCTGGCGAAGCATTGTTGTTGGTACCTGGCGAAGCATTGTTGTTGGTACCTGAGAATATTCAATTTGTATTATTCAACCGATAAGTCATAACTATCCGGCCTTTGTCCAGATCGAACCGTGGGTAAATATTCTTCCTCGATCCGGCTTATTGATACTCCGGAGAGAAAAAGGTTAGCACTGTCCGGCTGGATTTAATAGTTCCAACTTGGAATTTTATACAGCAACATAATATTTCTAAATGAGCCGGATATTTCACTAACCCAAGTACACTGCTGTAATTGATGGCTATATTTAATACACATATAGGTTAGGTTAGGTTAGGTTAGGTTAGGTTAGGTTAGGTTAGGTTATATCAACCTAGGTTAGGGAAAATTAGGTTGTGTTAGGTTAGGTAAAGATCTCTTGTGCATGGACTGAACCTCTCCTCGTTCCTACCCATCAATTATTTATGATGTTTACGGCACTGTCACCCTGGCTTGTCCCATTCACCCCTACCCTCACCACGCATGCACCCCTCACCACGCACCCAGCCCTCACCACGCACCCAGCCCTCACCACGTACCCAGCCCTCACCACGTAGGTCTGGTAGTACTATTGCTGTGATGTTGATGTTCGTAATGATGTTGTAGCTGTGATGATTGTATTGAGTTTTGTGGTAGATATGGTGGTGGTGGTAGTTGTTGGGGAAGATGTAGTGATAGTGGTGGTTGTAGTTGTGGTGGTGGTAGTTGTGGTGGTGGTTGTTGTGGTGGTGGTTGTCAAGTTAATTGCAGTGGGTGTTTTTGTCATGGTAGTTTTGATGGTATCTGTCGTGGTAGTTCTGATGGTAGCTGTCATGGTAGTTTTGATGGTAGCTGTCATGGTAGTTTTGATGGTGGCTCTCATGGTAGTTTTGATGGTGGCTCTCATGGTAGTTTTGATGGTAGCTGTCATGGTAGTTTTGATGGTGGCTGTCATGGTAGTTTTGATGGTAGCTGTCATGGTAGTTTTGATGGTGGCTCTCATGGTAGTTTTGATGGTAGCTGTCATGGTAGTTTTGATGGTGGCTCTCATGGTAGTTTTGATGGTGGCTCTCATGGTAGTTTTGATGGTGGCTCTCATGGTAGTTTTGATGGTAGCTGTCATGGTAGTTTTGATGGTGGCTCTCATGGTAGTTTTGATGGTAGCTGTCATGGTAGTTTTGATGGTGACTCTCATGGTAGTTTTGATGGTGGCTCTCATGGTAGTTTTGATGGTAGCTGTCATGGTAGTTTTGATGGTGGCTCTCATGGTAGTTTTGATGGTGGCTGTCATGGTAGTTTTGATGGTAGCTGTCATGGTAGTTTTGATGGTAGCTGTCATGGTAGTTTTGATGGTGGCTCTCATGGTAGTTTTGATGGTGGCTCTCATGGTAGTTTTGATGGTGGCTCTCATGGTAGTTTTGATGGTGGCTCTCATGGTAGTTTTGATGGTGGCTCTCATGGTAGTTTTGATGGTGGCTCTCATGGTGGCAGTTTTGATGGTAGCTGTCATGGTAGTTTTGATGGTAGCTCTCATGGTGGCGGTTGATGGTGGCTCTCATGGTAGTTTTGATGGTAGCTGTCATGGTAGTTTTGTTGGTGGCTCTCATGAGTAGTTTTGATGGTAGCTGTCATGGTAGTTTTGATGGTGACTCTCATGGTAGTTTTGATGGTGTTGGCTCTCATGGTAGTTCTGATAGTAGCTGTCATGGTAGTTTGATGGTAGCTCTCATGGTAGTTTGATGGTAGCTGTCATGGTAGTTTTGTCAGGTGGCTCTCATGGTAGTTTGATGGTAGCTGTCATGGTAGTTTGATGGTGGCTCCTCATGGTAGTTTTGATGGTAGCTGTCATGGTAGTTTTGATGGTGGCTCGCATGGTAGTTTTGATGGTAGCTGTGTCATGAGTAGTTTTGATGGGTGGCTCTCATATGGTAGTTTGATGGTGGCTCTCATAGTAGTTTTGATGGTAGCTGTCATGGTAGTTTTTGATGGTAGCTGTCATGGTAGTTTTGATGGTAGCTGTCATGGTAGTTTTTGATGGTGGCTGTCATGGTAGTTTTGATAATTGTATCATGTGGTAGTTTTGATGGTGGCTCTCATGGTAGTTTTGATGGTGGCTCTCATGGTAGTTTTGATGGTAGCTGTCATGGTAGTTTTGATGGTAGTTTTGATGGTAGCTGTCATGGTAGTTTTGATGGTAGCTGTCATGGTAGTTTTGATGGTAGCTGTCATGGTAGTTTTGTTGGTGGCTGTCATGGTAGTTTTGATGGTAGCTGTCATGGTAGTTTTGATGGTAGCTGTCATGGTAGTTTTGATGGTAGCTGTCATGGTAGTTTTGATGGTGGCTCTCATGGTAGTTTTGATGGTGGCTCTCATGGTAGTTTTGATGGTGGCTCTCATGGTAGTTTTGATGGTAGTTCTGATGTCACTTGTCATGGTAGCGGCCGGGTCTCGCCATAAAGCTAGGTCTAAAGCAGAGCCTTCCCAAGTAATTTTTACGGCCCTCAAACCTTTATATTTTGGGGACAACTGTAAGCCTCAGCCTACAGTAGAGGAATTATGTTCTCTCTCTCTCTCTCTCTCTCTCTCTCTCCAATTTATCTTTCATTTCTCTGTGTTTAATATTACTGGTACTTTAATTTTCCTAAAGCATCAGGATAACACGAATATTGAAATTGCCAAATAAGAATTCCCATCCATTCAGCTGTAGCCTACCATAACCTAGTGTCCTAGCCTAGCCTATACCAAGCTAAAGTGTCTTCTAACTCAGTCGAGGCAAACCTAATCCAGGCTAGTCCAATCTACTACTACTACTACTACTACTACTACTACTACTTTGCTGTCACTCGTAATCGAGTATGACGATCATCCAGCTATGATACAATGATATGAGTTATTAAGGATATCACCTTCCTGGTGAACTCTGAGGTGACTCGAGAGGCCGATACGGGGCTGACAAGGCCACAGATGTTGCACGTGTGGAGGACTACATCTAGTGCGGGAGGGGCGGCGGCAGCGTCTTTCCGGCGTTGGTGCTTGTCTGCCTCGGTTTGCAGTCGGGCTAACTCGAAAGTATTGACACCTTCTCGTGTGGTGCTCTTCCAAGCGTTACGGTGTGGAGTAATCGTCTCCCAGGTGAGGGGGTCGATTTGGCACTTTTTCAGGTTTGTCTTTAGACTATCTTTATCCCTTTTCATTTGTCCACCAGCGTTACGTTTACTATTCATTAGGTGACTGTAAAGTAGCTGCTTAGGCAGTCTACTGTCGTCCATGCAGGTAACATGGCCAGTCCAGCGTAGTTGTTCATGGATAATGGTAGCCATGATGCTCCTACAGTTGGTATCAGCGAGAACACTGGCATTCTCTCTCGTCTTCCCAGCGAACTCGGAGGATGGAACGTAGACTACGTTGGTGAAAGTTTTCAAGTGCCTTGATGTGCCTCCTGTATGTGACCCATGTCTCACTGCCATATAGCAGGGTGGGGAGGACCACTGCTCGGTACACGTGCAAGTTTGTAGATAATTTCAGCTCATTACAGCTTAAGACACGGGTACGGAGTCTTCCACTGGCTTGAGATGCACATCTGATCCGATGTTGAATCTCTTCATCGATGTCCGCGATGGTGAACAGGTGGGAGGCGAGATACTGAAAGTGGGTAACATTAGAGAGGGTAGTACCGTTAAGCTGGATGGATGGTGGAGGTGTGGCTAAACCAGGGGCGGGCTGAAAGAAAATCTGAGTCTTGCGTACATTCACCTCAAGGCCGAACTGTGCATACGCGTCTGCGTAGGTGGTTAGTATCTCCTGTAGGTCACGTTCAGTGTGAGCGACGAGGGTGAGGTCGTCTGCATACTGAAGTTCAGTATTGGAAGCTGCCGACACCTTTGTTCTTGGCTGGAGTCGTCTTAAATGTTGCAAAGACCTTTCATCTGATACTGGATGTCCACCCCTTCGGCTACCTAGGCTAGTCCAACCTACTCTATCTTAACCTATTCTTACCTAGTCTCAACTCCTAGCTTACCCTAAAATCTACCCAACAGGGATTTAGGACTGGATAAAACATGAGCTTTTGTGATTTTGTCCGCTGTTTTATTTTGAATCTGGGAGCTTTTGTCCAGTGACCTTCCGTCCGGTGGGAGTTTATCCAGAGACTAATTCAGAAGTAAA
This sequence comes from Homarus americanus, assembly GCF_018991925.1. NCBI lineage: Eukaryota > Metazoa > Arthropoda > Malacostraca > Decapoda > Nephropidae > Homarus > Homarus americanus. The sequence goes on from NW_024757794.1 coordinate 4,364,455, forward strand.
TGGCTAGCTTGGACTTCACCCGATAACCCGAGATACTTTGCGTGGCAGATGCTAATTACTGACTAGGTATAAATCTGGACTAATTAGTGACTAGGAATAAGCTAGAATCATTAGTAGAGTAAAGTTAACTCGTCTGTTCCGCTTGTTTTTGTCGATTTTACCCTGATTTAACTGTAAAAAATTAATTATACACTTGAGATGACCAGGCTGGGAATGAAATGGTTAATCTCTCTCTCTCTCTCTCTCTCTCTCTCAACATTCTATTTACGGGTGAAGACTTTTATCTTACGAACTTTTAAGAAATCTAACTCATTTTAATTTTCTATACATCGTCGTTCCTAAGATTTTATTTCATTTTAATTTCATTTAAAAAGTTGGATTGTTTTAAATTATATATGAAGTTTTTAATTGAGAAAAACTTGGTTCTTAAATTGACCTTATCTATCACAGTGAATTACATGCCTAAGTGAGAGTTACGTGACTTGGGATAATCATTAGGACTCATCATTCATGTCTGAGGTAAGATCGTGTATGTGTCACCACTAGACTGTGTCGCTAATCGAGGTCATGACCAAGGTCCACATGCATAGCTTCCAACGCTGATCATTGGCTGTAAGTAAGGATATATCACCCTAAGCTGGTTAATATTTGGTAAAAGACAAATAAAATGAATATAATGAACAATGATGACATGGTAATTACACAGTCTAGCGACTCTAGCCTAACTGAATGTATACGTTCGCTTAGCACCAGTATTGAGACGTATTTTGTGTGAATGAATAAAGTTTGAAGACACACAACTCTCAATGTCGTTTAAATTGTCTTACGAGGAAGTTTGACTTCTTGTGACTTTGACGTTCTGTTGACATACTTAATGTTTAGTTTTTACTTGGCCAACACCTTTCAGAAAGTCTCATTAAAATCTGCCCCTCCGTTGCTGAGATTCTGCATACACACACACACACACACACACACACTACTACTACTACTACTACTTTTTTTTTTTTTTTTTTTTTTTTTTTATAGAATGGCCTCAGCCTCCCCCAATAGCCACACCTTCGCCACCATTTATTTACCTTAATATTAAATATCCTAATACATAAGAAGCTATCCTATCTGTGTTAAATTAGTTGAGCCGCAGAGCTCTCGTTCCCCTGAGGCAAAGCAAAGCCGACCGAAGGAGAGAGAAAGACAGTCGACATCTCATCCAGGCTGTAACATAACTTCTGGGCTGCTGCTTCTGTTCGGAGATCACCTCCGCGAGTCTGGCGTAGAAACATCTTGCACTTGGGCCCATCCCACCAGAGGTTGTGAACACTAGCGGAGTGAAGCTGCCTTGATCAACGTTTTGGATTCTCTCCCCGTATGCCCTTCTCTTGTCGTTCTCGTTCCTCCTATGTGCAGCATCGAGAGCGAGGTTACGGTGACATGCAGCCATGGGATCAAAAATCCTGATGTCGAAGAAAGCTACTCCTACTACTACTTTGCTGTCACTCGGAATCGAGTATGACGATCATCCAGCTATGATAAAATGATATGAGTTATTAAAGGATATCACCTTCGTTGGTGAGCTCTGAGGTGACTCGAGAGGCCGATACAGGACACAGATGTTGCACGTGTGGAGGGCTACATCTAGTGCGGGAGGGGTGGCGGCAGCGTTTTTCCGGCGTAAAAAACTATGCAGCACAATACCCACCGATTCTTGTTGTGACGAAGCACACAATACAAGAATCTCTTCACATAATTGGGAATCAAGTCACGTAGGCGCTGTGTTGTGGATAAACGTCCACTTCACCGCCGTCAGGGTTCAGGATCTGGTGTAACGTAGTCAGGTGGATGGATGGCAACGGGTCCTGTCTTGTTTTTTGATAATGCAATGTGTGTTTTTCACAAATATTTTCGTCCAATTTCTCCTTTTGTCTTCTCGTTTATTATAAGTACGGAGAGTTAAATTGGCGTGTTTACATTATGTCTGTTTTTATTATTTTTTCTTTTTGTATTGGTGTGTAAGAAGACGCGGGCAACAGGCTGCAATATATCCAAACTGAACCCCCCCGTGTATGGTAGCATAAACGAGTCAACTCCACCACGTTTGGCCGCATTAGCCAAGAGTCACGGCACTGATGGCTTGACATGGTTATAATTTCCTATTTTTGTCTGGATATTTTTTATAAACCAGTTCAGTATTTTATTTATTTTTGCAGTTAGTTTTGTAAGGATGTGGCTTACTTCCCCACAACGAATACCACCACCAATCACATACACAGTGAGTTTGATATCGGTGAAGCCTTCTGTAAATCAATTTAAAAACACACACATACCTCCGACATCCGGGAGAAGGGGAGGGGGGGGGGGGTCGAGCCATAAAAAGTTTGTTTTTCAGACTAGTTGTGGTAAAAACTTTTATCTTTTATCCATTATAACTTCCAGCCAAACATAAACTGGACTGGAGGTGGCGGCTCTTAAGGACATAGGAGGGGTTGCCACCGTTCGACACTCTTCTAGGCTCTTGGCCAGGTGATCAAAGACGATTGGACAGTCACTGGACAGACTAAGAAACAAAATATCTCGAATATAATTCAAATTAATGGATAATTCTGTGGTAAGAATTTGTTCACTGGAAAATGTTGTACAGAAGTATTTTTTTGTTTTTGTTTTAATGAAAATTCTATGGTAGGATATTGTGTAAAGGAAAATTGCTTTATGGGAAAAAATTCAAGCGTTTTTACCGGGGTTGCCAAGCCGCTCACAATAGACCTCCGAGCCTGGAGCTTGGTAATGAGGGAGACTGAACCTCCTCACGTGTTGAACAGAGAAGGGTGGTTTTGTTTTTGTCATGGCGGGCTGAGTAATGTGTTTTGAGTTCCTGGAGAGGGTAGAGGTGATCGATCGAAGGGTCCTTACACGCCGAAGACTTGTTAGCGAACTCTGGAAATTTAATTTTTTTATAAAGTTATTGCTTGTGTATAATGGTGAGTGCGTTATGTCAAGTGTTTATACGCCTGTTATTATTGATAAATGTTTGACTTTGTTCAGCGGTGATTTACACACTAACCTTCTTGTAAGGAATATAAGATATATACCGTATATGTGAGAATCGAAGATGTACTAGTCTTATTTTTGCAGTAGCATGTATGTGTATGTATAAGCTTTGGTGATAAGTTGTGAGGTTAACGAGTGTTTGTATCTCTTGCAGGCGCACCGCGATCGAGGAGGAGGGCGATGGCACGGAACGCAGCAGCCTGGGTGTGGCGGCTGTCAAGAGGCACCATCACCCTGCAGCGTCCTTCCGCGAAGAGCTGGCCAGTCACGACCCTGGCTACTTCAGGAAGGACTCGCGGACGCCGGAAGAGCGCTCCACCAACCATGCCCCACACGTCTCACTGGATGTGCGTCCTGCTAGCACAACCTGCTCCAACGACAGGACTAACAGCGACTCTCACCTAGCGGGGAACACCTGCTCCAGCGATAGTGCTAACAGAGATATTTGCTCAGCGGGAACTGTTAAGACTGCCACAACAGCCAGCACTCCTAGCAGCCCCAACTCAAGCAGTGCATTAGATACGTCTGGCAGCCCCAACACGAATAGCACGTTGGATACGTCTGGTAGCCCCATCACAAGCAGCACGTTGGACACTTTTAGTAGTACCAGCACTGCCAGATCCCCAGAAACCCCTGCCAGCCCCAGTACAGTGAGATCGAATACTGTCAATACTCACGATGCTCTTAACTGTGTTTCAAAACCTTCCAATTATGGACGCTCTATCACAAATATGAGTAAGAGTGACTGGGAGTGCAAGACGGGCGATAAGAGCGACACTGATAACCTTGCTGACTCAACCGCCAGACTCCATATCAGCGCCACCAATCAGGAAGACAGTAGGAGTGTGAAAGGCAACGATGGCGGGAGTGTAGCAGTCACTGGGGCACCCAAGGTAGTGAATGACACAGCGGAGGCGTCGGGAACTGGCTCAGTGCAGATGGCAGAAGCCTCAGTGTCAGAGAGTGGTTTCCCGACCATTATAACTATACCTACCCCGACCAGCGGCGGGTGGAGCTTCACTGAACACAAACCCAGCCGCAGCGTTTGTGAGGAACTGCGGCAGTTGTCCCGGGTCAACTCCCTCGTAGAAAGAGGGTCTCTGGCCAATATCCGTTCCAACTCTGTAGATGAGAACGGACCGTACGCGTCGGGTCGTACTACTGGGACGGGTACGTGCGCGTCCTCGCGTCGTGGAACGCACATTGCGAAGCTCATACAGTCTAAGAGTGTGAACATGGGAGACCGACCCATCTACCCCAACGTGCCCTTCTCCCCCTACGGCTCCCCGTGCTCCTCCCCCAGACTACGCCGCCGCCCGCTCAAGGAGTCTCGGTGCGTCAGCATTGAGAAGAATGGAGAATACGTGCAGCTCAACCAGTACAAGCTCAAGGAAGCCATCGGCCAGGTGAGTATCCTCTTGCACATGCTTGAATGTCCACACCTCTGGACGGGGACCTCACATCGTGTTAACACTGTCACAACACACGTAACACCCCTCTGTTAACACCTGACTTACTTTACATTGCCGTGAAACGTGTTAGTCGTGAGAAGTGTTTTCAGCATGTTGTGTGAGTATATGAATGAATTAACACACATCATGATGTGTGTGTGTGTGTGGGGGGGGGATACAGTATGTATGTGTATGTATGTACAGCTACAGTATGTGTGTGTATGTACAGTATATGTGTGTGTGTGTGTGTGTGTGCGCCTTCCGCTAGAAGAAAACGGCAGCCCGGCAGGAACTAAGCAATCTAAAGAACGACTGACTAAAAAATTAAGCATGTGAAGCACACAAACTTGCAGATCAGCACAAGATGCGCGATTTTTCATTTCCATTAAAACATTTAACATTTTATGGGCCAATCACTTGTGGTGCTGCCCACCCCTCCGCTCATCTGCCGGTAACCACATAATTAAAGACGATTTAGACCTCCTTCAGCGCTGGAAAGAGCACTACCATTCATTGCTCAACCTAAACACCGATGTGGATGTCCTGACTACCCAGCAGGTCCCTCAGCATCCAGAGCTGACCTACCTCAGCTATCCTCCATCCCTGGATGAGGTAGCTACTGCCATCAAACAGATGAAAAATAACAAAGCCTCAGGGCCTGATGGAATCCCAGCCGAGGTGTATAAGGCAGGAGGACCTCTGCTTACCAGCCGTCTCCACTCTCTCCTGGAGAATATATGGGAAAAGGAGGAAATCCCCCAAGCTCTTAAAGATGCCTCCATTGTCAATATTTATAAGAACAAGGGAGACCGGTCAGACTGTGGCAACTACCGTGGGATCTCGCTGCTCTCCGTAGCTGGCAAGACTATCGCCCGAGTCCTCCAAAATAGATTTCTTCCTGAGGCTGAAAACTTCCTCTTTGAATCTCAATGTAGTTTTAGACCATCACGTGGCACCACTGACATGATATTTGCTGCCCGCCAGATACAGGAAAAGTGCAGAGAACAGCGTCGTGACCTGTACATGGCTTTCATCGACCTAACCAAGGTCTTCGACTCGGCCAACAGTGAAGCCCTTTGGTGGACCCTCAGCTGTTTTGGCTGCCCACCAAAATTCATCACCATTGTGAAGCAACTCCACGATGGCATGAACGGCAGTTTGCTGCACAAGGCACCCAGTCAGAGTTCTACCCCATCCAAAGCTGCCTTCCTTAGTCGTGCCAGTGCCAATTTAGCCAGCGGGGTGAACATCGAGTACCCGGTGAAGGGGGGTATTTTCAACATAAGATGACTCCAGGCAAGAACAAAGGTGTCGGCAGCTTCCATTACTGAACTTCAGTATGCAGACGACCTCACCCTTGTTGCTCACACTGAACACGACCTACAGGGGATCCTGAACACCTACACAGACGCACATGCGCACTTCGGTCTTGAAGTGAATGTACGTAAGACTCAGATTCTCTTTCAACTTGCCCTTGGTTCAGACACACCTCCACCATCCATCCAGCTTAACGGTACTACCCTCTCTAATGTTGCCCACTTTCGGTATCTCGGCTCCCACCTGTCCACCACCGCAGACATCGATGAAGAGATTCAGCATCTGATCAGATGTACATCTCAAACCTTTGGCAGACTCCGAAATCATGTCTTCAGCTGTAGGGAGATGAAATTATCTATAAAGCTGCACGTATATCGAGCAGTGGTCCTCCCCACCCTGCTGTATGGCAGTGAGACATGGGTCACATACTGGAGGCACCTTAATGCACTTGAAAACTTTCACCAACGTAGTCTACGTTCCATCCTCCGAGTTCGCTGGGAAGACAAGAGAACAAATGCCAGTATTCTTGCTGACTCCTGCTGTAGGAGCATTGAGGCTACCATTATCCATGAACAACTACGTTGGACTGGCCATGTTACCCGCATGGACGACATTAGACTACCAAAGCAGCTACTTTACAGTCACCTAACGAATAGTAAACGTAACGTCGGCGGACAATTGAAAAAGTATAAGGATAGTCTTAAGACAAACCTGAAAAAAGTGCCAAATCGACCCCCTCACCTGGGAGTCGATTACTCCACATCGTAACACTGGAAGAGCACCACACGAGAAGGTGTCAATACCTTCGAGTTAGCCCGACTGCAAACCGAGGCACACAAGCGCCAACGCCTGAAAGACTCTGCTACCGCCCCTCCCGCAGTAGATGGAGCCCTCCATATGTGCAACGATTGTGAACGATGCTGCGGGTCCCGTATCGGTCTCTTTAGTCACCTCAAAGCTCACTAACTTAGGTGACATCCCTAAAACCTCATATCATTGTACAATAGCTGGATGATCGTCATACTCGATTCCGAGTGACAGCAAAGTAATAGTAGTAGTAGTAGAGTGTGTGTGTGTGTGTAGAGGTACAGTATGTGTGTGTGTAGAGCAGCAGCAGTACCACACACACACGGGGCGCCACACCATCATCTTTAATATCTCTGTTCAACTACAGCACCTGATCGCTGACGTCACCACCACCACCAGGGTACACTCTCACACACCTCTCCCTCTCTCAGCTCCAGTACTCTCAACCTCTTTCCCTCTCTACTCTCACATCTCCAACACTCACCTCCAGTACTCTCTTACCTCCAGCCAACACTCTCACCAGTATCTCTCACCTATACTCAACTCTCACTCCCTGCACTCTCGCCCATAACTGGCTCTCGTACTCCCGCCCGTATATAACACTCACAGATAATATGGAAATTACAGGGGCCTCTCATCCCGTGCGTGTGTGGGGGGGAACAGGCGGCTACCAGGGCACAACGTATTTCACCACTTCATCAGATTCCTATACAGTGAGTGAGATGGTGGAGCTCTCTCTCTTTCTATAATTTTCTTTCTCTCTCTGTCATAAGGAACAGATACTTTAGTGTGTCAATCTTAGGGGAATTTTAGAGACTGTTCTCAAATAACCCGTAAGTTAGATTGCCCCAATAATTAGGAACAACGCGCCCAGTTATGGTAGTCTCTCTTGAGTTACTACAACACCATTACGCTCCCATACAATTCCCCCCGCCACATGTCACTTATACGAGAAAATAGACTTTAAGAACTTTTGAGAATCGGGTACTAAGGCAATAATTTGGAACCCGGAAATATCGTTGAGTCTCATAGGCAAAGGGTTCGAAATCGCAAGTTATGGAACCCGGAAATATCGTACGAGTCTCTCTAGATTCGGGTTCAAACTAGAAGTTTTTGTGCCTGGAAATATAGTACGAATTTCAGCAAGTGGGTCCCAAACTGTAGCCGAAAGTATAACTGTATTAAACATGTTATTTAGTATTCTCTTCTAGGACAGTAAGGCGAAATACTTTCATCAGTTACCATAAGGGAGAGTCTTAGTGGCCCAATCAGGAGGAAAAGATGGAAACGTGATGTAGGGGGGAAGCTCCTGACTCAATCATGGTGGAGGTTGATTAGCGAGGATATTACGGCTAATGACGCAGGATGACTGGTAACGCTGATTGTCCTATACACAACAGAATGAGGAAGTGATGTCTTTCCTTATTAACTTTACTTTAACATTATTTAATCATATAATACAGGTGTAATAATAATAATAATAATAATAATAATAATAATAATAAACGGTTTATTGAAAGAGCTTGGCAGCTAGAGGGCTGAAAATATACAGTTACATAATTGGGGAATGGGTTTCGAATTACAAATAATATACAAGTAACATAAGTAATATAAATAAGATATATAATAACTAGATGGGGAAAAGCTCAAACTACAGTGCATTTCAACATAGTGACAGTGCAAGAAGTAGGATTTACTGGGAGTGAATACACTGGTTTATTACAAGTTATTTATAATTTTTACAATGGTTGGGACTGGGCTGTTCTTATAGCGATCAGTTCGTGCACGTATGGGCTGGATGCGGTTGTGGTGTCGAACAGCAATTCTCGGGCTAGGGATCTCAGGTGGTAGTAGGAGCCGGTGTCGAGGATGGTGCAGAAGCTTCTTACCAAATTTGCAGATGAGGTCGTGGTGTGATGGTCAGTGAGAGTCGAAAGGGTCAGTGTGTTGAGCACTTCTTGATATGTGGAGTAGGAAGGGGAGAGAATAATCTTGCATGCCCTCTTTTGGACTTTTTCTAGGTGTTTACGTTGTGTAGCATTTAGGGAGGAAGACCAGGTAGGGGAGGCATAGGTGAGCTTGGGAAGTATGAATGTTGAGTAAACACTGAGGAGCTCGGGTGTAGGAACTCCGAGGGACTTGAGTCGGCGGAGGAGGTGGAGACGGAAACTGGAGGATTTGACAACTTCACTGACGTGTGGTTTCCAATTTAGTTTGTTGTCTATGGTGACGCCGAGGAGCTTCGTGGAATCTACAACCTGGAGTGTGTTCGGACCTAAATTAATGGAAGGGGGTGGGACAATGTCGGAGGAGAGGTTGATGTGCATAACCATGGTCTTGGTATGGTTGATGGTGACGTGGTTGTTGGTGGCCCAGTTTTGGAGACTGTTCAATAAATCCTGAAGGGCGGTATTGTCGGGAGCAGAATTGTTGACGCTGATCCCAATGGTGGAGTCGTCGACATATTTCCAGCGAGCGGGTGTTTCTCTTAGGGCATCATTGATAAGCATAAGGAAGCAGAGTGGTCCCATCTTGGTGCCCTGGGGGACGCCACAGGTGAGTGACTGAAAGGTGGAGACAGCCCCTCGGAAGCGTACAGCTTGGCGTCGGTCACTGAGGAAGTCTGTAAGCCATGTGTCTGTCTGTGTGTGTGTGTGTGTCCAGATTCACGATACGTTTGATTACAGTAGGCCCCCAAAACAGCGTTCATGAATACGTATTACCTATAAATCCGTCGAGTCTGTTGTGTTCGTGTAAGGGTATGTCAACAACACGAGGCATGGAGCCGCCACTGACAGGGCCTTCCGTGTTATGGCCGAGGCGAGCACGACCCACTGTTGACTCGCATTCACTAGTTGTCTCCACTCTGTAAGTAAATATATTGACGCAAGATATACCTCGCTATGTTATTAGACTGTGGCGGTAGCGGTCTTCAGGAAGATTCCGTGTAAAGGGTGAATTATTTTTTTTAGTTTCCAGGGCACTCTCAGGTTAAGGTTCAATGGGATATTTTTAGGCTCCAGTGGTAAAGCAAAATAATACCAGTGATCGTAATATTATAGTACTGGTGGTGGTAGTAGTAGTAGTAGTAGTGGTAGTGGTAGTAGTAGTAGTAGTAGTGGTAGTAAGTTAGGTTACGCCACTGGTCACTTTATGTAGTAATGGCGGGAGGTTTTAAGTTTGATCCAGCGGGCGTTTTATACTGCAGTAGTAGATTGTGAAGGTCGTAGGTTCAGTGTACGATTTGATTGTCCAGTGATAGCATGTCCAGGGCTTCTACCGCCACCACCAATACTACTTCTACTACCACAACAACCGCTACCACCACAACAATAACCACTATCGCCTCCACAACAACCACTACCACCAGTGTCACCATCACCACAACCACCATTACCATTACAACAACAACCTTTACCACCACATCAACCACTACCGCCTCCACAACAACCACTACCACCGCCTCCACAACAACCACTACCACCGCCTCCACAACAACCACTACCACCGCCTCCACAACAACCACTACCACCGCCTCCACAACAACCACTACCACCGCCTCCACAACAACCACTACCACCAGTGTCACCATCACCACAACCATTACCACCACAACAACCACCATCACCACCACCACCACCAGCATCCTATCCTATAGTCATTAGGCTTTACTGTCCTTGAACCAGCAGGTGTCCCACAATTCCAACGTCTGGACTGTTTATGAATATCCTTGATTTGTTTTTGATCCATAGATTTAAGTGGGTCATTAGGAGGAGAGAGAGAGAGAGAGAGAGAGAGAGAGAGAGAGAGAGAGAGAGAGACTACTAGTAAATATTGATTGTGCTTACAGTATGAGGCATCAGTGTGTAGTGGTTTAACTCTCCTTCCGTCCGTTCCTCCCCTCTCCTTTCAACGTTACCAAGTATACAGTTTATATGTTGTTTATGTTGCACAGGAACGTGAGTATTGCTCTAAAAAACGTAAACATCACAGCAGGTTGGGGTCATGAATACTTGGGATCAATTCTCCCTGGGTGCGGGGCTGCGGGCTGCTTCATTAGCATGGAGTGTCGTGGCTCTACAGGCGTCGTGGAAAAAGTGTTTGGACTTTGTGTTGCAAGGTTGAGTTGTATACTGTACTTGTGGCAAAGGGAACCACACTTGTTGCAAAATGGACTGTACTTGTTGCAGGCTGGAATATACTCGTACTCGCTGTAAGGGAAGATGAACGTACTTCTTGCTCTGGAGGTTGACGGTTTGTTTTAAATTTTATAGACGATCGAATGGTTTAGAAATCTATAGATGCCAGAATAACTTTTATGGAAGGAAAAAAAATACCACCATATGTTATTGTAAATAAAGGGACGAGGGTGGAAACGAAATATGTAAACACAATATCTTTCATAGAGGGTCGAAAATAGCTGAGATAGTCTGAAGACGCCGTAACACTTCTATGTGGGATCAAAAGCAGAAAAAAATCTAAGCGTTGTAATACCTTTCATGGGGGTAAAAATGGAGAAAAAAATGCCATAAAACGATTCATGGAAGATCTAAACTAGAAACAAATATATTTTAGATGTCATAACACAGTACTTTCATCATCATCTGCAGAGAGTAGTGACCTTATAATTTAATCAGCAATGCACTACATCCACTTAGAAGCCTTTTAAATCCATTCTCTAGGGATTGCATGGTCCAACACACTCAACTACGCGTCACGAGTGTAGGGAATGAAATCACTCTGGTTAGAAATACGTTTTGCATTTAGATTTGATCATTTATGTGCGTGTTGGGTGATGGTGGTGTTGGTTTTAATTATAATGTAGTTCTGATCTATGATTGGCCAACAACACTGGTCTACACTTGAGCAATATTTGGTTAGGTTAGCCACTTTTGATTTACACTTGACCAACAACACTGGTCTACACTTGAGCAATATTTGGTTAGGTTAGCCACTTTTGATTTACACTTGACCAACAACACTGGTCTACACTTGAGCAATATTTGGTTAGGTTAGCCACTTTTGATTTACACTTGACCAACAACACTGGTCTACACTTGAGCAATATTTGGTTAGGTTAGCCACTTTTGATTTACACTTGACCAACAACACTGGTCTACACTTGAGCAATATTTGGTTAGGTTAGCCACTTTTGATTTACACTTGACCAACAACACTGGTCTACACTTGAGCAATATTTGGTTAGGTTAGCCACTTTTGATTTACACTTGACCAACAACACTGGTCTACACTTGAGCTATAGGTTAGCCACTTTTGATTTACACTTGACCAACAACACTGGTCTACACTTGAGCAATATTTGGTTAGGTTAGCCACTTTTGATTTACACTTGACCAACAACACTGGTCTACACTTGAGCTATACTTGGTTAGGTTAGGTTAGCCACTTTTGATTTACACTTGACCAACAACACTGGTCTACACTTGAGCTATACTTGGTTTGCCTTGCCTATATAAGACACCTATAGCTACACAGTATGGTTACAATGTTCCTTAATGATGATGTATCGCGTTTACGGAGGCCATTAAGGAAATACAATAACTCCACCTTTTCCCTCACCTGGCTGTATTATTCACGATGTATTATGTGACATTTATTTCTTCAATTGTATTCTTGGTAGTGTTCATCCTCAGTTGTAAGATCACACACCAAGATCACACCACACAGACCCGGGCAGCAAGATCACAGCAAGGTCACACGTCATGCCTCCTTCCATCATTATAGAAAACCGATAGTACACGCGGGCGAGAAAGAGGAGGTAGTGTTGGATAGTGGTGATGGTGGTTATTAGCTAATAATGGTGAAAATGATGGTGATGGTGGTTAGTGTTGGATAGTGGTGAAGGTAATGGTGGTTAGTGTTGGATAGTGGTGAAGGTAATGGTGGTTAGTGTTGGATAATGATGACCACCACATAATCACCAATTCACCAACACCACCTCACTAACACCATACACCCATCAACACCACCCCAACACCACCCCAGCATCACCATAAACCCACCACTACCACCATAAACCCACCACTACCACCATAAACCCACCACTACCACTATAAACCCACCACTTCCACCATACATCCACCACTATCACCCCTACCATACACCAACCACTACCACCCCACCACCACCATACACCCACTACTACCATACACCCACTACTACCACCCCACCTCCACCGTACATCCACCACTATCACCCCACTATACAACCCACCACAATACAAACGCCACTACCACCCCACCACACACCCACCAACTCGCGTCTAACAACGACACCGTTGAATACAATTTGGGTCTGTCAAAAAGAACCCTTAAAACTGTAATTAGGAAAGAACTTATTCATGAATTTAACGCAAGTAGACAAGTGCAAACAGGCACTAGTCGATCCATAGTTTACCATGATGAGATGTATCAAGTGAGACATGTATATGGAACAATTAACGAGATCACTAGATTACAAGATGTTGTAACCGCTAGAGTAAGGTTAGGATATAAGTACCTCTGGCAGTATGTTCCTCAAGCAGATGTAAACAAAACTAAATGTAAAGTGTGTGGCGAGACATATAGCCACACACTTGAACACTACGTCCTCGACTGCGTGATGATAGAGCCTTTTAGGGACAGGTCCAAGCACACTGTGTGTGAAATGGCGCAACACTTCATCTCTAATGGCAAAATAGCCGACATATTAAGATTGTATCCACTTTTTTGCATTTAGTAACTATATCAGTTCTCATGGATAGAACCAAATACGCAATGTGCTTGAATACTTCTCACGTAAATGTGAATAACAAAGTGTGCGGCCAGACATACTGCCTCACACGCCTGTACTCACGCATTTGTGAATAAGTTACCCTTTATGTATAGAACTAAACAAATAATGTAATTGAAATACTGTGTAACATTCAGTGCCATAATATCCTGACCACGGGGGTTAATTATTATGACCCGTTGTAAACTCTACTCTGTAATCCTTTTGCGCTACCGCTCACAGGATGAGTGTGGGGTGCACAATAAAGTAGCTGCTGTAAGCAGCAAAATAAAAAAAATCCAAATACCACTACCACCACCACCCTACCACCACCACCACCACCCTACCACCACCACCACCACCCTACCACCACCACCACCATACACCCACCACCACCACCATACACCCACCATACACACCCCACCATACACCCACCCTACCACACCCTAACACCCTCCTACCACCCACCACACACCACCACTACACCCCACCACCACCACCACCATACACCCACCACTTACCACCCACCACCACCACCACCATACACCCACCACCCCACCACACCACCACCCCACCACACTGAAACCCACCACTACTCCCATATACACCACCACCATACACCCACCACCATACACCCACCACTACCACCCCACCACCACCATACACCCACCACAATACAATACAGTATGTTTTTTTGAATTAATGTACCTCAATTTTGAGGGCATCATGGTGTAGTGGGCCGCATGTTGTCTCAAATGAAAGGCCGAGGGTTCGTTCCCCTGGTGGATGACAGAGTTAGCAGTTTAATTACCGTGTTCCCTGGAGCTCTAGCCAAAGACACGCTGGTTGTAGGTCCTGGTTCCGTGTGTGTGTGTGTGTACGTGGTGTTGTGGTCATCATGCGCTTCTTACAAACGAGTAGCTCCGGGTTCGATCTCTGGGCAGGGGGGGAATTTATGAGCAAGCTTCTTTACGTCATTTGCCCCTGTCTACTCAGCCGTAATTGGCAACCTGGGTGTTAATCGATTGACGGATCGTTGGAGGTAATGATTATAGCCAGTGCAACCAGCGAGTAGTTTTGTCGGGTTATATTCCTGACACTGGGTCAGGCGTCTCTTTAATTTAGGGTGTGGTGGTTGTGTTGCCGACAGTTTCTACACCTTCAACAAATTATGATGTCTAGGTGGCCATAGGGTAGCTATCTTTGAATACAAGACAGAATATTATTATTATTATTATTTTTTTTTTTATTATTATTATTAAATATCATGAGTTAGTTCGTTGCCGTGTGTGTGTGTGTGTGTGTGTGTGTGTGTGTGTGTGTGTGTGTGTGTGTGTCCACCAGGATTATTAGTCACCTATAGGTTGTGGCGCACGTGATTGCATATAAATGCCTGCGGCTCTGTGGTGAGATGCTGGGAAGGTTGAAGTTCACTGTGGCAAAATGTCGCCGTGTGGGAGTGTAGATGGCTGAGACATTCCAGCTGGTCACATCAATACTAGCCACTGACCTGGACCTGTTGCAGCTCCCTGCTAACCACTGGCCATATCCCTGTTGACTCGTGTGATGAGAAGAGACCAGCTGGGGCTTTGATGCTCCTACACACTAGGCTTTCAACTAGTTGGCATACGTCGACGCAGAGTGTCTGTTTACCGTAAATATTCTTCTATATAATAATTATTATGGTTCATAGCTCGATGAAGGTATTCCTTTGTGTTGGAGATGATCGTGATAGGATTCTGTCAGGTGTTTCCCGGCGGTGGTGGTGAGTTCGCCCGCTATCCGTTGGTCTGTTAGTACTGTGTATAGGAGGGAAATGCGTTGAAAATCAAAATTAATAATCCAGCTCACGTTAATCCGCCCAGTCCGTCACGAAAGTAGAAAAAAAATCGAACCTAACCTATGATGACTTTCTTTAGGTTATCTAAGAGATGTGTTTATATCCTCTGACTTTTTCATAGCCAAAATTTTGACTTTCTAACGTTATTTCTCCCCGGACATCGTCGTTATATGCGTTAGGCTACCCACCCATGATCTAATCACCCAGCTCAGAGACTACGTGAGGTTGTTGACCAGACGTTACATAACCTAGTACTAGTGCCATGCATTGTGGGACTACTCGCATAACGCACCACTTTCCCCAACATGTTATTATACCTATCAACCATTACACACGATAATTACAGCACCCGGACATAACCATTTATTAGAACACACTGTAAGTCTCTCTGACATAAATACCTCCACGGACTAATGATTCTCATCGACACACAAACACACACATTAATATTAATTCGTTTTATCATTACTTACATTTTGTAGTAATGTTGTGTAATTGATTTAACATTTAAGAGAGTAGTTCAGTCGGTGTGCATCCTGGGAAACGAGAGGATGCTTGTTACAAATTATAGTACAGTATGTTCTAGGAAGGTCAACCCACGCAAGAGTGTCTGATGTTATATTCAAGAGAGAGAGAGAGAGAGAGAGAGAGAGAGAGAGAGAGAGAGAGAGAGAGAGAGAGAGAGAGAGAGAGAGAGAGAGTCCTTCCCTCATGTCCCCAAGTGATTATCAGATTGTAACCGCCAACTCATCCAGCAGACAGCCTTCTTTGCGCTGTCTGCTTCCCGCTCACTCAGCAGACAGGCGTCCCCCCAGACTGTCTGCTGCTCGAGACTACTTGAAATCTATTTCAGGAGATTCAAAATTCTTATCTAACCTAGCCAAATCTAACCTAACTAAATCAAACCTAACCCTGACTAGTCTAATCTAACCTAGCCTCGCCTAGCCAAACCAAACCAAACCAAACCATACCATGACTAGCTTAGCCTGCCCTAACGTAACCTAATCTTGACTAACCTAATCTAATTTAATCTAACCTTAAACCTAAATATAACCTAACCTAAACTAGTAGACTTAAAGTAGCCATTTTAGTTTAGAATTTTGAATTTTCAGAAGCAGATTTCAACGAACCTGGATATATACAAAACTTTTCTTCTATTAAGTTTAATGAGAAAGTGTTATACGAGACCACAGAAAATTGCACATCATCCTGCGTAAATGTCTCGGTGTCATTATTTATTCAAGGAAACTTTTTCAAACGTTCTTTGTGTGTGAATTTGATATGCAGTGAATAATTTAGAGATTGGAGAGTTGGGGCGTGATTGTATGTTGGTCCACGGACAAAATCCCCTTAGATAATATTCCCAGTGAATAAAATCCCAGCTGTAAACTTAAAAAAAAATTCCTTCAGTTTGGTTTTCTTGGGAGTTGTAATAACCCGTTCAGATTAGGTTTCCTAAGGTGGAGATTTGTATATCAACGAGTTTGTGAATAAGCCTGGGCGGTATCCCTGAACGTGTGTGTGTGTGTGTACGCTGGGAGTAGAAATAAGGCGTCTGTGAATGGCGTCTTGGTTTGGTTCATTCCGAGACTTTTGTGTACATACGATGGCTGGGAGTAGCGAAGCTTTACAACACAAGATTCCCTCGATAAATCCAGGAGTTTCTAAAGACGTTGTGAGAACTTGAATGGACAGTCTCAGGCTGGCAACACGTCTCGATAAAGCATTTTTTTTTTCTTATACAGTTCTCAGCGTCAGTGTTTGCGGTCAGGATAGTGTTCTTGGCGTGTGTGGAGGCGGCGCCTTAGGGAATATTTTCATCAAAGACTAGGCTGGCTTTAGTGCTCGTGTGAAGCGACAGGGGTAAAGCAGGTAGGTATTTGGGGCTTTGTTGTGGCGAGGGAGTATCACACCAGAACACGCCTGTTACAGCAGTGAGAATGGAAGAAAGACAGCGACTAAAGGGCGAGAAAGAGAGAGAGAGTGTGTGTGTGTGTGTGACAATGTGTGTTTGTAGTTCTGGCCTCGCATAGTTGCGGAAAAATGCTAGAGGTAAGAATAAGTATTGGCAAAGTTACCTCTCTCCAGCCCTTTAAATTTCGAATACTCAATTAATTTGTTTTTAACCGTAGTAGGTAATACAAAACGATGACGGCCAAATTGAAATCGAAATCGCACACAAGATTCAGTCGTAACTTTCTCTCTCACAGTTGCAGTGAAAAATTAACGTTTGTATTTTTAAGAATCTTTCTCTATGTGTTGCGAATGACAAAACTTACTAATATGGGAATTGGCGAGAAAAATTAACAGCGAAACGACGAAGTCACGAAAATAACAGAGGAACTAAAACATTTATAATTATGTTCTTTCAAATTGCCTGCTGTTACAAGTGTTCCCACACACCCTGGGGGCGGGGGTGGGGTGTAATGTGGTGGGGATACTTAGCTTGGCTCCTTATAATTCATGTTAGATATGATTTCCCAGGAGGAACACTTGTTTTAGTTCATGAGAGGTCTATAATAGTGGCGTGGTGTAGGAGTGCTTGTAAATACACGCACCCGAGTTCTTGTTATATACACTGGAATGACCCAGAAGGAAAGCATATTTTGCCTTTGTAAGTCATGTGATGGAAAGGTTGGTCAGGTGGTGTTGGTGATAAATGCTTCTTGCTTAGTTTTTGTTACGTGTTATTTCCTTTAGAACGCCGTTTTTTTTCGTTTATCCGTGGTGTATTGGTAGTAGTTGTGGTGTTGACGGTTTGGGTAAGGCCGGGTGAAAAGGCTTCTTGGCTTAACAGTAAGAGGCCGCAAAGCTAATGAACTATACAGTTATTACTATAATGTTTATTATTATTTCTAGTAGTAGTAGTAGTGTTAGTGAAGTAGACATAATAGTTGTATTAGTAGTGGTACAGTAGATGTAGTATTAGTAGCGTTATTGTTGTTGATATTATTATTAGTAGTAGTAGTATTTAAAAAATATATATTGCTAAACACCAGAATATAATAATGTTTATTCAGTCATTTAAGCGTTAGGTTTGGTTAGGATCTAAAAATCGTCATTTAGAAGTTCTCAGACGGGTTGACTATGATAAGAAACTCGTTTTGTCTTATCTTTGTGACCGGATATTACGTTAATCTCTTCACTAGTGAGATACTGTATTTGATATTACTGGAACGCTGTTGTGTCACGTGGCATGTTTATATTGACGTATTAATTATCTTTTTACATCGATGTGTTATTTAACTTGTGTGTGTATATATATGATAACGCGATAAACTTACCGTACATTGCGTATTTATTGATGTTACTTAATGTACTTATATTGATGTGTTAAATTTACATTGATCAGTTTCTTAACTTCCTTACATTGGTGTTACTTGACATACTTAAATTGATGTGTTATTTAAATGCACTGTTAATACTACTTAGCATCTTAGCAGTACAGTATATGAATGGGCTAATTTATAAGTTAGAGGAATAGACTGGGATTTAAGAATTAGTGAATAAATCTTCATTCATAAGTTAATTTTGGGTATTTGATTATTTCAGAATTAAACATTTGAATAACTAAGAAAGTGCACATAAGGTTATAAACACGTTTGCCTTAGAATTGGACATTTGGCTGTCAAAGCGTTTTGCAATTTTAGGCACTGGATTAGTTATTAGGATTTTGCCATTTGGTTACTAAGAAGTATGTCCCACTTTACACCATAGTACCAGAAATTCATTAGTGAAATCTGACACAAGGATGATGGATGTGGTCTTGGGTCTGGTGTCACTGCTGGTCTGAACTGTTTGTGAGCTATGAACGCCAATATTTACTCTCGTGATAACTTTGCTTTGTGTTGTGAAATATTTTAGTGCTGGCATTTGAAAAATGGACAGTTTGGTGATGTACAGTAAATAATGAAACCTTGGTGTTTTGAACGTGTGGCAGATTAGGGAGAGTGTGTGTGTGTGTGTGTGTGTGTGTGTGTGTGTGTGTGTGTGTGTGTGTGTGTGTGTGTGTGTGTGTGTGTGTGTGTGTGTGTGTGTGTGTGTGTGTGTGTGTGTGTGTGTGTGTGTGTGTGTGTGTGTGTGTGTGTGTGTGTGTGTGTGTGTGTGTGTGTGTGTGTGTGTGTGTGTGTGTGTGTGTGTGTGTGTGTGTGTGTGTGTGTGTGTGTGTGTGTGTGTGTGTGTGTGTGTGTGTGTGTGTGTGTGTGTGTGTGTGTGTGTGTGTGTGTGTGTGTGTGTGTGTGTGTGTGTGTGTGTGTGTGTGTGTGTGTGTGTGTGTGTGTGTGTGTGTGTGTGTGTGTGTGTGTGTGTGTGTGTGTGTGTGTGTGTGTGTGTGTGTGTGTGTGTGTGTGTGTGTGTGTGTGTGTGTGTGTGTGTGTGTGTGTGTGTGTGTGTGTGTGTGTGTGTGTGTGTGTGTGTGTGTGTGTGTGTGTGTGTGTGTGTGTGTGTGTGTGTGTGTGTGTGTGTGTGTGTGTGTGTGTGTGTGTGTGTGTGTGTGTGTGTGTGTGTGTGTGTGTGTGTGTGTGTGTGTGTGTGTGTGTGTGTGTGTGTGTGTGTGTGTGTGTGTGTGTGTGTGTGTGTGTGTGTGTGTGTGTGTGTGTGTGTGTGTGTGTGTGTGTGTGTGTGTGTGTGTGTGTGTGTGTGTGTGTGTGTGTGTGTGTGTGTGTGTGTGTGTGTGTGTGTGTGTGTGTGTGTGTGTGTGTGTGTGTGTGTGTGTGTGTGTGTGTGTGTGTGTGTGTGTGTGTGTGTGTGTGTGTGTGTGTGTGTGTGTGTGTGTGTGTGTGTGTAGTATATTAGCCTGCGGTAGTTATGTTAAAAGAGTTTAAAAAATAGATATTTATACAAATTTCTAACGTTACTGTTTAATATTAAAACTTTGAGATGTAAAGAGTATTTGTAAAAATTAAACTTTGATATTTAACAAACTGGTGGTTATTTGCGTACAATATTTTAAACACTGAAATTTGAGATGTTTTGGCGTTTATTCGTAGTATTTCAACCATGATATACGATAAGCTGATAGCATGACTGTATTGTGAAATATAAGCGCTGATATATATAAACAGCTGGTGATAAGTGCTTGTAAAGAGCTAATGTTGTGTGCTGACTTGTCTAAAACCCAGGCCGGTGGTTTGACCTCCGTAACTGACTATTTTGGTTATGTGGTATTGTCAGTAGCGAGCGACCATTGTCATAAACTACACTATTTCAAACTGCCTGGCGGTGCCCATATTGCGAAACCTCCCATCAACATGTATATGAACACACCTACGCCATTGGATACCTCACTCAGCCACAATACAACCCGCACGATCATAGGCGAATTTGTGTCGGGGTGTGTGATGGTGGTCCAACATAGCGGCGCAGCCTTTCAAAACGGTAATAGAAAATCGCTTCTCGCGGAACATTTGTGGGCGTGGGGTCGTTGTTGTCGTGAATTTCCAAGAAAACGTTTGTCGATACGATTTTCCCAGGCGTTATTTATGGGTATTGCATGTACTCGCATTGGAAATTGGTGTTGGTGTCATTTCTTGCAGTCGATGATGTCATGTTGTGTCATATGTCATGTTAACCTAATTGTTATCAGATGCGATATGTCAGGGTGTGATGATTGTGTGTCAAGCTATGTTAGTTATGTTTTTATTGTGATCTGTATAAGTAAATTAGTCTTTTAGGAACATTCATGATATTATTTTCACAGTGTCAAGGATGATGTGCCCTTTACTGCTTGAACGAACGCTGTTGGGTGTTTACGAAGTCCCTTGATGTTTATATATTTTGCTCCATATCTTGTGTAATATGAAGATTACATCTATTTGTAGAAAATAATGGGGTAACAGATGTTGTGATTGTGTAACTTCCACAAGGTACTCTGTAAACACCAACATAAAGGGACTAGAACTCTATACTGTAACACACAGCCGTGTTTCTGGTTTGAACAGTAATTACTCGATACATTTTGAAACAAAATATATACTTTTAATTGAAGTATAGTATCAAGTTAATCCATCACCTAGTAATATAATTAGTGCCGTCAAGTATTTTTTGCGAGTGAAAATTACAGAAAATTGAACGTTACATTACGAAACAAATTTGTCAATATTTTAACAGAAAATTAAACAAATTCATGAAATAGTGTTAGTAGTCTTTTTAACAAGTATTTTTTAATGAAAATCAGATTTTATATATTGCAGTTATGAAAGAAGATCTTTTTAACTGAAAATTTTTATTAATATGTTGACTAACGACGGATATTACATTCAACGAGATACTCTTATTATTTACTACGGTATAATTTATTATTTATTCATTTAGTATTTTCTGAAATAGAAATCCCTGTCATGGGCGTGGTGTTGGTGATGGGTAATTGCCGCGTGTTAATTTTTGTTCATTTGATGCCTGGTGACTAATTGTGTGTGTGTGTGTGTGTGTGTGTGTGTGTGTGTGTGTAATAATAATAATAATAATAATAATAATAATAATAATTAACGGTTTATTGAAAGGCTTGGCAGAGGCTCATGTGTGTGTGTGTGTGTGTGTGTGTGTGTGTGTGTGTGTGTGTGTGTGTGTGTGTGTGTGTGTGTGTGTGTGTGTGTGTGTGTGTGTGTGTGTGTGTGTGTGTGTGTGTGTGTGTGTGTGTGAAGGAGGAAGGGGCGAGGAAGCGAATATCCCACCTGACGTTTAAATCCGAGGCCTTACCCCTCCTCCTCTCCCCTCAACCCCTCCTCCCTTGTGCCATGAAGGTGGGGGGAAGAGGCTCCAGCTTGTTAAAGTGTATCACCCAGTGGTTAGAAGCGCTGTGCTTGACGTGTGAGAGTAAGTGTATGTGTGTGACCCGGTATGTAAGTGTGTATTAGATGGGTGTGTGTACTTGGTGTTTATGTGTATTAGGTGTGTGTGTGTGAAAGAGTGAAAGATAGCTTGAGTGTGAACCAGATGTATGTGTTTGTGTGTCGGAGGAGGAGATCCTGGTTGGCCACGTGAAGAAAAGTGTCAAGTACAGTTACATCACCCGCCACCACCATCCTCCAGACCCTGGGAAGACTCTTATCCGCCTTGAAGCTCACGAGGGTCGAGGGACGTGACCTGCCTCGGGCCTCGTGCAAGTTTGACAACAAGGTGTGTCTGAGTCTTGACCTACTGTGCCATATGACTGTCACCTCCTCCCCTTTCTTGCTCATCTCACCCTTTTCTCTTTCCTTCCCACCACACTCCTGTCTCCTTCCCTCTACACCCTACCTCCTGTCTCGCCCTTCCCCACCCTGTCTCCTTCGTCCCTGCACACTCTTTCTTACACTCATGTCTCATACACCGATCCTAACACACCTTTTCCCCACACACCCCCCAACATACACCGTTCCCACACACACACACACACACACACACACACACACACACACACACACACACACACACACACCTTCTCCCATCCCAGAATGTGACAAAAGTTTCACAGATAAAGTCGTGGATAAGTGATCCGATGCAAATAGCGTATGTACTACTGTAATTTGAGTACATCGGCACTTTTTACGGGGATTAGCCGTACAGGTCACTGACCCACATCAGGGGCAGGGCGAAAATGTAACACAAATAATAATAATAATAATAATAATAATAATAAACCAAAAGAAATGAAAAAGATGGTAGAAACAATATATGTATGTTATGGGTGTGTGTGTGTGTGTGTGTGTGTGTGTGTGTGTGTGTGTGTGTGTGTGTGTGTGTGTGTGTATCGTCAACCTACTTTAGGATGATAAGGTTATCAGTAAAACGAATAATATTTTCTCTCATCTGCCAAATCCTCTTCCTCCTACCCCCTTCCCTTCCCCTCACGCTCGTCTCCCTCAGCCGTCAATGTTTACTCTCCGGAAAATTGAGGATGTAAATTAATCTTCTTTACCTGCATTTCATCTTCCATCATGTCTCGGGGATGGCCGGGGGGTTGTGCTGAGTGGTGGTGTTGTAATTCGTCTCTAAAATCTGTATGTGGATATGTTGCTGTTCCCATTAGAGGCAGGGTACTATAATGGTGCCTTGTTTGGTTTTTTGTTTTTATCCCCATTAGAGCGAGTTCTATAATGGTGCCATCCCCCAGTGAGGCAGGGTACTATAATGGTGCCATCCCCCAGTAAGTGAGGTGCTATATGGTGCCATCCCCAGTGGAGGGGTATATAATGGTGCCATCTGGCGGTCTATTGGTGCCATCTAGTGGTCTATAATGGTGCCATCAGTTAGAGTTTAGTGCCATCTGAAGGCGGGTACTATAATGGTGCCATCCCCAGTAGAGTGGGTACTATAATGGTGCCATCCTCCAGTAGGCGGGGTACTATAATGGTGCCATCCCCCAGTAGAGTGGGTACTATAATGGTGCCATCCCCAGTAGAGCGGGGTACTATAATGGTGCCATCCCCCAGAGAAGTGGGTACTATAATGGTGCCATCCCCCAGTAGAGGCAGGGTACTATAATGGTGCCATCCCCAGTAGGGGGTACTATAATGGTGCCATCCTCAGTAGAGTGGAATTGCTATAATGGTGCCATCCCCATGTAGATTGCTAATGGTGCCTCCTCAGTAGGGCATTTATAATGGTGCCATCCTCCAGTAGAGTGGGTACTATAATGGTGCCATCCCCAGTAAGTGGTACTATAATGGTGCCATCCCCCAGTAGAGTGAGGCCTATAATGGTGCCTCCCCCAGTAGATGGGTACTATAATGGTGCCATCCCCCAGTAGAGTGGGGTACTATAATGGTGCCATCCTCCAGTAAAGTAGGTACTATAATGGTGCCATCCCCCAGTAAGTGGGTACTATAATGGTGCCATCCTCCAGTAGAGTGGGTACTATAATGGTGCCATCCCCCAGTAAGTTTAGTAGGGGGTACTATAATGGTGCCATCCCCAGTAAGTGGGTACTATAATGGTGCCATCCCAATGAACAGGGTACTATAATGGTGCCATCCCCAGTAGAGTGGGTACTATAATGGTGCCATCCCCAGTAGAGTGGGTACTATTGTGCCATCCCCCAGTAGAGTGGGTACTATAAATTGCCATCCAGAAGTGTCTATAATGGTGCCATCCCCAGTAAGTGGGTGTACTATAATTGCCATCCCCCAGTAGAGTGGGGATTGCTATAATGGTGCCATCCTCCAGTAAGTGGGTTCTATAATGGTGCCATCTCCAGTAGATTGGTCAGTAGGCGGTCAATGGTGCCATCCTCCGGTAGGTGGTACTATATTGGTGCCATCCCCAGTGAAGTGGAGTACTATATTAGTGCCGCCTCCAGTGAGGCAAGGTACTATAATGGTGCCTGTCCTCGGCTGAGGGCTGGGTACTGTCAGTAGTGCCATCCTCCCATTAAGTGAGTACTATAGTGCCATCCTCCAATCAGAGCTGGAGTACTATAATGGTGCCATCTCCAGTAGAGGCTGGTACTCCTAATGGTGCCATCCTCCAGTAAATTAATTACTATATTGGTACCATCCTCCAGTAAGAGTAGTGCTATAATGGTACCATCCTCCAGTAAATGGAAGTACTATAATGGTGCCCATCCTCGATAGAAATAGGTATTGGTGCCATCACTCCAGTGAAGCTGGGTACTCTAATAGTCTTGCATCACTCCAGTAGGTAGGTACTATTAGTGCCATCCTACTCGTGAAGAGCTGGGTATAATGGTGCCATCCTCCAGTAAATTAGGTGCTACCAATAGTGCCATCACTCAATGAAGTGGGTACTATAATGGTGCCATCATCGGTAAGTGGGTGCTATAATGGTGCCATCCCCAATAAGTGGTATAATGGTGCCATCCTCCAGTAGTGGGTACTATAATAGGTGCTCCATCCTCAATGGGGTAGTGCTATAATGTAAGCATCCTCCAGTGAAGATGGTACTATAATGAGCATCCTCCCATTAAGGGTAGGTGCTATAACGTGGTGCCATCCTCCAAGTGGGCTGGGTACTATAATGGTGTGCCATCCTCCAGTAGGCTGCAGTACTCTAATCAGGCTGCATCCTCCAGTAGAGTGGGGTACTATGTTGCATCCTCCAGTAGAGGCTGGGTGCTATAATGGTGCTGTCCTCCGTGGGCAGGGTACTATAATGGTGCATCTCCAGTGAAATTGAGGTACTATGGTGCCATCCTCCAATGGGAGCTGGAGTACCTGTGGTGCCATCCTCAGTGGGAGCTGGGTGCTCTGGCTGGTGCCATCCTCCCAGTGAGTCGTGCTAACAATGGTGCCCATCCTCCAGTGAGCTGGGTGTCTGTTAGTGCCATCATCAGTAGAGTCGTGCTATAATGGTGCCATCCCCCAGTGATGGGTACTATATTGGTGCCATCCTCAGTAGGCGGGACTGTAATGGTACCCATCCTCCCAGTAGAGGCGGGGTATATATTGGTACATCCCCGGTGAATGCTATGTGGTGTAATCCCCAGTAAGTGAGGTGCTATGGCCATCCCCAGTAGAGGCGGGTACTATAATGGTGCATCCTCTGATGAAGTGGGGTACTATAGCTGGTGCCATCCTCCAGTAGGTGGTGCTATAATGGTTGCCATCACAGTAGAGTGGAATCACTATAATGGTGCCATCCTCCAGTAGAGTGGAGTATATATTGGTTGCCATCCCAGTAAATGGGTACTATAATGGTGCCATCCTCCAGTAAGTGGGGTGCCTAATGGTGCCATCCTCCAGTGGGTGGTGCTATATTTGGGTGCCATCCTCGATAGTGGGTACTATAATGGTGCCATCCTCCCGGTAAATTGGTGCTATAATAGTGCATGCCATCCCAGTAAGTGAGGTACACTATATTAGTCACCATCCCAGTGAGGCGAAATTGCTATAATTTGTCTGATAGAGTGGGTACTATAATGGTGCCATCCCAGTAGAGTCGTTATATAATGGTGCCTTGCATCACAGTAGAGTGGGTTCCATGGTGCCATTCTCCAGTAGGTGGGGTACTATAATGGTGCCATCCTCCAGTAGGTGGTACTATAATGGTGCCATGCAGTGAAGTGGTGCTAGGTGTTGCCATCCCCAGTCAAGTGGGTACTATAATGGTAGTCCTCCAGTAGGCTGAAAGTGCTATAATGGTGCCATCACACTCCCATTAGGCAGGTACATAATGGTGCCATCCCCCCAGTAGAGTGGTACTATAATCTGGTGCCGTCTCCCGGTAGAGCGGGATATATAATGGTGCCGTCTGTCGGTAGGGTACTATATTGGTGCCATCCTCAGTAGAGTGGGTATTTATTGGTGCCATCCTCGACAAACGAATACTATAATGGTGTCCCAGTAAGTGGGGTATATAGTAATTGCCATCCTCCGGTAGGTAGGTACTATAATGGTGCCATCCTTTCAAATGAAGTGGGTACTATAATGTTGCCATCCCCAGTGAAGTAGGTACTATATTGGTGCCATCCCCAGTAGAGTGGGGTACTATAATGGTGCCATCCTCGATAAGGCAAGGTGCCTATAATGGTGCCATCCTCCAGTAGAGCGGTGCTATATTCATTTGCCATCCCCCAGTAAGTGCTATAATTGCCATCCTCAGTAGAGCCAGGATACTGTGGAATTCTGTCCCAGTGAGAGTAGAGGGTACTATAGTAGTGCCATCCTCCAGTAGAGTGATCACTATAATGGTGCCATCCTCCAGTAGAGCCAGGAGTACTATAATGGTGCCGCATCCCCCAGTAGAGTGGGGTACTATAATAGTGCCATCCTCCAGTAAGTGGGGATGCTATAATGGTGCCATCTCCAATCAGAGCAGCAGGGGTACTATAATAGTGCCATCCCCAGTAGAGCGGGGCTATAATAGTGCCATCCCCCAGTGAAGCGGGGTACCATTAAAGATGTAATTCCTAGGCTGTGACACTTCCCAATCTTGAGCCGTACCCGGGGGCCTGCCTTGCCTGCCTCCATGCGCCACCAGCCTGCGTTCCCATCTCTCTCTCCTCTCTCTCGCTTGACGCACGGATCCACAAGTGACGGCGGAGGAGAGAGAGACAGAGTAGGTGGAAAGGTTTCATAGACTTAAAATTAGAACAGCTATTTCATGCACCTTAAAAAAAAAAGTGGGCTAAATTGCTTGGGTCGTTTTCTGACAACAGAAGCAGCAGCAGCCAGCACTCGGAGGTCGCCTGGGAGCTACGTTATACTGAACGGAGAAATGCTTGTTTAAGGCAGCTATTGATTCTTGCGTCTGCTCAGCTATGTTCTCTCCTCCTCCCCCTCACCTCATTCTCTCTCGCTCATACGGTACTTGCATGGGATTAGCTGGGATAGCGGGCTGGGGCTAGCTGTGATAGATTAGATCAAGTTGGGATAGCTAATAAAATCAATCTGGGATAGTGGACTACAATAAGCTGAGATAGCGGACTGCGTAAAGATGTGATAGCGGACTAGATCAAGTTGGATTAAGGTTTAGATCAAGCTGGGTCAGTGGACTACATCAAGCTGGGATTGCAGACTAGATCCTGCTGGGATAGCGGACATCAATCTTGGATAGTGAACTGGATTAAGCTGTGATAGCGGACTGGATTAAGCTGTGATAGCGGACTGGATCAAGGTGGGGTAGTGAACTAGATCACACCGGGATAGCGGACTGGCCTGGAATAGCAGACTAGATCATACCGGGATAGCGGACTGGATCAAGCTGGAATAACGGACTAGCTCAAGCTGGGATAGTGAACAGGATTAAGCTGGGACAGTTGGCGTAATTACAGGTGAGAACAAGGTTATGAACTATTAGACAAATCCCGTCAATGATATAAACTTGTGTTGACTGAGAGTTTGATCTTCGCGTCGTGGCCGTCATTTGTTTTATTAAATGACGTCGATTATGTCCACAATTAGTGATGATAGAGGGCGTATAACGAGAGATAATGACCTTAGCGCAATAATTATAATACTGTACCTGGTTATAATTATACAAAACCGCTATTGGGTCGTGTGTGTGTGAGAGGATATGTATGTATATGTATGTATGTATGTATGTATGTATGTATGTATGTCTGTACTTGTTATCTCAACCCCTATGTGCTACTTTCCAAACACACATTTCTCCATTCTCTCTTATAATTTATTTTTGTTTTCTATACGCACCTACCCGCCCCCGTGTGTGTGTGAAATATTGTCCGTTTAGATGATCTGTTGAGAATTGAAAGATGGAGATTGAATAAAACATAATTGCAGGGAAATTTGTTTAGCATTAACTTTACTTATGTTGTGTGATGATACCACCTTACCACCACCTTCACCACCACCACTACACCACCACCACCACCACCACACCACCACCACCACCACCTTCACCACCACCTTCACCACCACCTTCACCACCACCACCACCACCACCACCACCTTCACCACCACCACCACCACCACCACCACCACCACTACACCACCACCACCACCACTACACCACCACCACCACCACCCACCACCACAACCACTACACCAACACCACTACACCACCACCACCACCACCACCACCACCACAACCACTACACCACCACCACCACCACCACACCACCACACCACCACCACCACACACCACCACACCACCACCACACCACCACCACCACCACTAACACTACACCACCACACCACCACATCACCACCTTCACCACCACCACCTCACCACCACACCACCACCACCACCACTACCACCACCACCTTCACCCACCACCACTACACCACCACCACCACCACCACCACCACCACCGTCAGCACTCAGCAAACGTTTCATGTCAGCTGATCCGACTTAATGACTTTTATTGTCAGTAAGATCAGATTAGCATAATTATTACCTATTCCCTGGGTCCTAAGTTCTAGGAGAGGAAGTCTCTAAAAACACATTATCTAAATAATGTTAATTGTTTTCGGATCACCTGAATATTAATCCCCCAAACTTATTTCACCTTAGATTAATTTAACCTAATCTAATCCATCTAACTTCATCATAACTTAACTTTTTTAACCTAACTAACAACCTAAAACCTTAATCTAATCCAATTTAACTTAACCTTTCTTAATCAACTAACATACCTAACCTCCAATCTTAATTCAACCTAACCTCGCAAAGAAGCGTTAGTGGTTTTAATCAATTGAAATAAGCTGGGGCTAAACTCAGATGATTCTAGACATTTAACTAGCATGGCAACAGAAGGGTGGGTTGAGGTGGGGCGGGGTGGGTTGGGATGAGACTCGGCGGGTGGGTTGGGGTGAGACGGGCGGGTGGTTGGGGTGAGGCAGGGTGTTGGAGAGCGGGGGTGGGTGGGATGAGACGGGCGGGGTGGGTTGGGTGAGACGGGCAGGGTGGGTTGGGGTGAGACGGGCAGGGTGGGGTGAGACGGGCGTGGGGTTGGGGTGAGACGGGGCGGGGTGGGTTGGGGTGAGACGGGCGGTGGGTTGGGATGAGACGGGGTGGGGTGGGTTAGGGTGAGACAGGGTGGGGTGGGTTGGGATGAGACGGGCGGTGGGTTGGGGTGACGGGCGTGTGTTGGGATGAGACGGGCGGGGGTGGGTTGGGGATGAGACGGGTAGGGTGGGTTGGGGTGACGGGCAGGGGGGTTGGGGTGAGACGGGACGGGGTGGGTTGGGGGTGGACGGGCAGGGTGGGTTGGGGTGAGACGGGCGGTGGGTTGGGGTGAGACGGGCAGGGCGGGTTAGTGAGACAGGATGGGTGGTGGGTGGACGGGCAGGGTGGGTTGGGTGAGACGGGGCAGGGTGGGTTGGGGGTGAGACGGGAGGGGTAAGAGGGGGCAGGTGGGGTGAGACGGGATGGGTGGGTTGGGGGACGGGCGGTGGTAGTGAGACGGGCAGGGTGGGTTGGGGTGAGACGGGCAGGGTGGGTTGGGGTGAGACGGGCGTGGGTTGGGGTGAGACGGAGCAGGGTGGGTTGGGGTGGACGGAGGGGTGGGTTGGGGTGAGACGGGCGGATGGTGAGACGGGCGGGTGGTGGGGTGAGACGGGCAGGTGGGGTGGTGAGACGGGCAGGGCGGGTTGGGGTGAGACGGATGGGGTGGGTTGGGGTGAGACGGGCGGTGTGTTGGGGACGGGGCAGGTCGGGTGGTTTGGGACAGTAAACACCGTTATCCCCTCTGTCAACACACCGGTTGCAGGTCACCACTGCTAACTCACCCACTTGCAACAAATATGAACTTGTACTTGATGATACCTGTTAATGAGGACTGAGGGTGGCACTGATACAAGCCGGTAGACCAACTCCAGCCCTGTAGACCTCATATTACACTAGCACCTTTGTATGTATTCAACCTAACCTAACCTAACCTAACCTAACCTTACCTTACCAATCATAACCACGTCTGCTCGCTATTTTGCACTTTACGTAGAAAAAAAAAAAACACCATGTTTTCTAGATTATATTTAACAATAGCAAAGCGTCAGAAATATCGGATTGATTAAATGAAACGCGACAAACAGTTACGCGACGCGACAGGGGAGGAAACGTGCAGCCACATGATGGATGATGCTCTTAGTGGACGCGATAAAATTTCTGCACTTTGAAACAAACAACAACAACAACATCAAGCTCAGCTGCACCTGAACATTTGTTGACATGACGTAGGCTTTTAGTGATGTCTGTTGCCGTATACTGAGCTGGCTCTGAAATGTTGTTGCTGTTATTATTAGTTACTATTACTACGACTATTATTATTTTAATAATAATAATAGTATTACTAATATTATTATTTTGTTTATGGGAGGCAACTGCAATATTGTTATTACTACTACTGCTGCTATTATTATTTATTATTATTATTATTATTATTATTATTATTATTATTATTTTATTATATTATTATTATTTATTATTATTACATAGCTCCTGGGTGCAGGACTGATAACCATTAAGTCCCGTATTCGAATCTCATTGGGTTGACAACATTTAAATACCACCCCTAAGGTAGCAGTGTTTAGAGGCGGGAACTGAGCTCTGAGGAAAACGTGATAAAGAAGTGAATTGCTGGCCGTCAGGTGACACGTGTTAATTAGTTTACTTTGTTGAAGATCATGGCGAGAGGTGTGTGTGTGTGTGTGTGTGTGTGTGTGTGTGTGTGTGTGTGTGTGTGTGTGTGTGTGTGTTAGGTTGGGGTGAATGTGGGAAGTGTGTGTGTGCTGTCTGTGGGAGTGTGGTGTGTCAGTGTGTCTTAGTTTGACTGTTTGTGTGTGTGTGTTGAGTGTGCGTGTGGGTGACATACCAAGGGCGGATCCAGAGGGTTAGGGGTTCTCGGACCCCTTTTTCATCAGACAAT
Organism: Homarus americanus; assembly: GCF_018991925.1. Lineage (NCBI taxonomy): Eukaryota > Metazoa > Arthropoda > Malacostraca > Decapoda > Nephropidae > Homarus > Homarus americanus. Next base: position 4,395,947 of record NW_024757794.1, read on the forward strand.
TTCAATCTTTTCCTTTAATACAGTAACGTACTCAGACATTTTTTAATAAAGTGAACCTAAAGTTTATTGGGAGAGTAACGCAGTAGATAACAAAGAGATGATGGGGTGTGAGTGGGCCCTGGCATGGTGAGAGGTATGGGTATTGAATGTGTGGTAGGGGTGGTGGAAGTGGGGTGGTGGTAGGGTGATGTCTGGAGAGAGGATGGTGTATTGAATGTGGAGGTGGTGGAGAGTGGGGCCCCTGGCATGGGAGAGGTATGGTGTATTGAATGTGGTGAGAGTGTGGGAGGGGCCCTGCATAGAGGATGGTATTGAATGGTGAGTAGGGGTGGTTGGAGAGTGGGGCCCTGGGCATGGTGAGAGGTATGGTGTATTGAATGTGGTGTGAGTAGGGGTGGTTGTGAGAGTGGGGCCCCTGGCATGGTGAGAGGTATGGTGTATTGAATGTGTGAGTAGGGGTGGTGTGAGTGGGGGTCCCTGGCATGGTGAGTATGGTGTATTGAATGTGGTGTGAGTAGGGGTGGTGTGAGAGTGGGGCCCCTGGTGGTGAGAGGTATGGTGTATTGAATGTGGTGTGGTAGGGGTGGTTGTGAGAGTGGGGCCCTGGCGTGGTGAGGTATGGTGTTTGAATGTGGTGTGAGTTGGCGTGGTTGTGAGGTGGGGGCCCTGGCATGGTGAGAGGTATGGTGTATTGAATGTGGTGTGAGTAGGGTGGTTGTGAGTGGGGGCCCTGGCATGGTAGGGGTATGGTGTATTGAATGTGGTGTGAGTAGGGGTGGTTGTGAGAGTGGGGCCCTGGCATGGTAGTATGGTGTATTGAATGTGGTGTGAGTGGGGGTGGTGTGAGTAGGGTCCTGGCATGGTGACAGGTATGGTGTATTGAATGTGGTGTGAGTAGGGGTGGTTGTGAGAGTGGGGGCTGGCATGTGGAGGTATGTGTATTGAATGTGGTGTGGTGGGGTGGTTGTGAGAGTGGGGGCCCCTGGCATGGTGAGAGGTATGGTGTAGAATGTGGTGTGAGTAGGGGTGGTGTGAGAGTGGGCTTCAAGAGTGTGTGGGGTCTGCTGGGAGGTGTGTGTGTGTGTGTGTTTTGTGTGTGTGTGTGTGTGTGTGTGTGTGTGTGTGTGTGTGTTTGTGTGTGTGTGTGTGTGTGTTTTTGTGTGTGTGTGTATATCTGTCTCTATGAATATATGTTTTGTATGTATGTTTTATTGGTGTATATTTATTTGAGTATTTATATTTGTATTTTGTGTTTGTAAATGTATTTCTGTAAATATAAAGTGTTTGAAGTAGTTATTACGTGTGTGTGTGTGTGTGTGTGTGTGTGTGTGTGTGTGTGTGTGTGTGTGTGTGTGTGTGTACCATACACTCACACAGTCTATACTCTGGGGCGGCCGTCTCCGCGTGGTATTGATCCTCCACGGTAATTGCCACCGCGGGCGGTTAGTCACCAGTACAACCCAACCCATTCACAAAACAAAAGACACGGTAGGTAGAATAAACCAGAGGAGGAGGAGAAGGCCCCGAGAAAGCGTGGAAAATCAAAATTACGCGTTTCAGTTGGCTAAAATGACCCGTTGTTAGACAAAAGTTCCCTCCGCTGAGATTAATGGCTAAAAGCGGACGACAACTTTTAAGGAGGGTCGACGAACACTGACTTCATATATTTATACCTTGTTTGTGTGATGGTGTTGAAAGGGTCCTGGACACGCCTCCTCCTCCTCTCCTCTTCGATGTATAATTAGTTTCCAGATAAAGAGGTATTAAGTGAGGTGAGGCAATGGGTCCCTGTCGCTCACTGTAGTTATACGGTAAGTCGTGGGTGGCCAATGTGAGGGAGGGAAGAAGAATGGAGGGGTGGACGGTGTGAGGGAGGGAAGGAGGGAGGAGTGGACGGTGTGAAGTGAGGGAGGGAAGAAGAATGGACGGTGTGATGAAGGGAAGGAGGGAGGAGTGGACGGTGTGAGGTGAGGAGGGGAAGAAGAATGGACGGTGTGATGAAGAGAGAAGGAGGGAGGAGTGGACGGTGTGAGGTGAGGAGGGAAGAAGAATGGACGGTGTGATGGAGGGAAGCAGGTAGGAAGAATGTAGGGAGTGGACGGTGTGAGGTGAGAGAGGGAAGAAGAATGGAGGGGTGGACGGTGTGAGGGAGGGAAGGCGGGGAGGTGGACGGTGTGAGGTGAGAGAGGGAAGAAGAATGGAGGGGTGGACGGTGTGAGGGAGAGAAGAAGGGAGGAGTGGACGGTGTGAGGTGAGAGAGGGAAGAAGAATAAGAACATAAGAATGGAGGAAACTGCAGCGGGCCTATTGGCCCATACTGGGCAGTCCCGTTTACACCCAACCCCTATTGCTCATATGAGCATCCAACCTATGTTTGAAGCAATTCAGCGTATTCGAGTTAATGATGATATTTGGTAACTTGTTCCATTCATCCACTACTCTGTTTCCAAACCAGTGTTTACCTATTTCACGCCTAAATCTAAATTTGTCTAATTTAAAACCATTGTTACAGTTCGCTCCTGGTTGGATAATTTGAGTACCTTTGTAATGTCCTTGTTTAGCCCTGCCTTCCACTTATACACCTCTATCAGGTCGCCCTCGCTCTACGTCTCTCAAGAGTGCAAATTAAGATGCTTTAACCTGTCTCTATACTCAAGGTTCCTAATGCCGGGATTAGTCTTGTCATTCTCCTCTGAATTTTTCCAGGATTCTATATCCATTCTGTAATACGGTGACCGGACTGAACTCGTAATTCAGGTGTGGTCTCACACAGGCAAGATGCAGTTTTAGGATGACCTCGCTAGTCTTGTAACTAACACTCCTTTGTATGAACCCAAGTGCTATTAGCCTTGTTACGAACAAAAACATTGTTTACTTGGCAGGTTCCTACTTATCATTACTCCTAAATCTCTCTGCATTCGGATTTCTCTATGGCATCGTTGTTCATCTGGTATCTGGTTTCCCTGTTTACATCTCTATACTGAGTACTTTACATTTGTCACGTTGAATTTCATCTGCCATTTTCAGACCATTCGAAAAATTTGTTTAGATCTTCCGTAGTTTTGCGAGTCCTCGTCAGATTTGATAACGTCCTATTTTAGTGTCATCAGCAAATTTACTTATGTTGCTGCCTATGCCGTACTATGTCGTTTATGTATATAATAAATAATAATGGTCCAAGTACTGAGCCTTGGGGAACTCCACTTGTGACGTTGCTCAATGGGACTTAGTGCCGTTAATGCTCACTTTCGCTGTTTCCTGTCCTGTAACCACGCCTAATCCATTTAAGGATGTCACCTTTCTAATTAGTCTTTCGTGGGGGACTCTGTCGAAGGCTTTGCTAAAGTCGAGATATACCACATCATAATTGTGCCCTCGTCCACCGATTCGAAAACTGATGAAAAGGATGTTAATAGATTAGTTAGGCAAGAACGTCCTTGTGAAGCCATGCTGGGAATCATTGATCAATCGGTGCTTCTCCAGGTGATTCGAATAGAGTTTGAAATGATTGCTTCCAGTAATTTGCCTACTATTGATGTTAGACTGATTGGGCGTAGTTGAGATGATGATCTATCCCCTTCTTGAAAATCGGTATTACATTCGTTATCCTCCAGGATTCTGGCACTACACGTGTTTTTAGGACATGTTAAACAACTTTGCTAGGGCATACTAATCTTCCTTACATTCCTTTAATACTCTGGCAAATATCTCATCGGACCAGGTGACTTATTAGGCTTTAGTTTGTCTATTTGCTTACTAACATCGTTACTAGTCACTACTATCTCACTTAATTTGTTTTCTTCACTATCTCTGAATAGAGTCGGTGCTCCGGGTATCATGTTTAAATTTTCGTGGTGAAAACTGTTGAAAAATATTTATTCAAATTATTGCTCATTTCTCCGTCGTTATCAGTGAGCTACTTGAGTCTGACGTATTGGTCCAATCTTTTCTCGTGTTTGGTTTTGATACATTTGGTAGAATCCTTTGGGGTTTGTCTTCGCCTCCCTTGCTATCCTTACCTCATTATTCCTCTTGGCTTTCCTTATCTCGGTTTTAACCCTACTCGCCAATATCTTATAATAATCCTGGAGGTAAATTTCGCCACGCATTATCCTTCTACCTATAGCCTTCCTTTGGCCAATGATGTTCTTTAAATAATTATTTATCCATTTAGGGTCATTGTTGTCTGATCTGAGTTTTTGTATGGTATGTTCTGCCTTTGTGCATTAAGTAACTCATTATTTAAATTGTCGAACTCGCAATCTCAGATCTCGTTATCAGGTCGGTGTCATCTGTCAGGTTCACGGCCAAGGCGACACCCCTCTCAGCGCCTTTAAACCAAGTCAGTTCTTCTGAAATCTGGTACTTTAGTGAATTTTCTTCTTACGCTCGCCCTGAAAAATCTAACTGAATCAAATTTTGTGATCGCTGTTTGCAAGTTTGTTCCCTACCTCGACATTGCTAATGAGGTTTTCTCTGTTCGACAGAACTAAATCCAGTATATTATTACCCCGTGGGGTGGACGGTGTGAGGGAGAGAAGAAGGGAGGGGTGGACGGAATGGGGAGAGGAGATAAGGGAGGGAGGTATACGGCATGAGGGAAGTGAGATCGAGGAGTGGGAGAGAGGTGAGAGGGGGGGAGACTAAAAAAGGTGAGAGGGAGTCACAAGTGAGGGGTGAGAGGGATGAGAAAGGTCACCGGGGAGAGGGGTCACCGGGGAGAGGGATCACAAGTAAATAACAAAAACACCCTGAAAATAAAATTAATCTTCATTTATTTATTTTGAGGGATAATATTCCTATGTCGACCTTTTGAGAACAAGAAATTAGGAAGGAGGGAGGTGAGAGAGAGGTTGGGGAAGGAGGGGGTAAGAGAGGTGGAGAAGGAGCGGAAGAGAACGAGAGAGGTGGAGAAGAAGAGGGAGAGAAAGGTGGAGGAGCGGGAGAGAGAGAGAGAAAGACGGTGAGGAAGGAGGGAAGAGATAGGGGGGTGGGGAAAGGGGGCATAGGGAAAGAAGAGAGAGAAAAGGGGGATTTGGGGAAGGAGGAGAGAGAGAGAGAGAGAGAGAGAGAGAGAGAGAGAGAGAGAGAGAGAGAGTGTGAGTGAGTCCTGCCCTCCCCTCCCCCCAGACCGTGAAAGATAGGTAACCATCACCCCGTTTCCCATTTTCTGTTGCCACATTTACAGCACCTGAGCCAACACTAAAGCTGTGCTCTTGGTCTTGTCCGTGTAGATGCCGGAGTGTGGACGGGTCTTCGCTGTAAGATTAGGATCACTTGAAGATAAGACACCCCAGCTTATATCATCTGAAGATTAATCACCCTAACACTGTCTGGTTAGGTTAGATTAAGTTAGGTTAGATTAGCATTATATTAAGGTAAGTTAAGCTTGGTTAGATTAGATTATTATGTTAGTAGTATTATGGTGTTTAATCATCAGATAAAATAAGCTGGGGGTCTTATCTTCAGGTGTTATGAAGAAACTTTATGTCCTCAGAACAACGAAAGTATCTTCGTGTCAAGTCTTGGAAGGTTAATACAGGGTGTCCCAGAAAGAAACAAAAAATTACACACACTAGCGTACAGATTTTTCATGGAGATCGGCAGAATATTTAGACTCCCTGTATAAGAACGAGAGACTCCCTATCAGTTCGTCTGCTGTCGTGAGAAGCGGAGGAGATTGGGGGTAACGAGCCAAGACCTTGATGTTGATTAGGTTAGGTTGGGTTAGGTTCGGTTAGGTTAGGTTAGGTAAGGTTTCGTTATATTAGGTTCAGTACGGATAGGGAAGATTAGGTTAAGTAAGGATGAGTTAGATTAGGTTAAGTAAGATTTGGTTAGGTTAGGTTTGATAAACTAGAGGTTCTGATCTACAGGTAATTTTTGTTCAGGTTAGGTTACGTTGAATAAATCAGCAATGTGAAATAAATTTGGGGTGTCTAATCTTCAAGTGATCCTTCTTTAGGTTGTTCTTCACTAATGGGTCGTGAAGGTCCTCCTCGTTGGTCTATTTACTTTTACCTTTTACCCTCGACCTACCTGTAATTACCTCACAAGATCGATATTTGTGTCCGTGTAAACGTGTGACCGCCGTTAAGTGACCGTGAGTGACCGTTCTTTGGCAATTCTACCCCTGAGTAACAGCTTGACACCTCTCAATAGCAGCACAAACATGAAGACTTCACATCACGAAAGCAACTCCGTTTCACAAAAAAAAGCCAGTGAAGTAAAAATAAATAAGTTATCCCCAATACTTTCAGTTTCACCGAAGTCGCCAGCGATCACCCTACCAGTTACCCAAAATCGCCAGCGTCGCATCAAGGTCCTATTACAGTAGATCCCCAACATGACGGACCGCTTGTGCTGACGTCATGTACTGCCTCTTACTTCTCAGTTCCCCAAAGTGCACAAAATGGATTATCTGAAGATTAGACACCTCAACTTATTTCACCTGAGGATTAAATACCCATACGATACGTGGAGGGTTGGGTTAACTTAAGTGATATAAGCTGCTGGGGTGTCTAGTCTGCAGGTGATCCCATACAACCAGCTGTGTATGTGTGTGGGGCCAGACACCATGGCGTCATTATCAACACTGTGACTAAACGAGAATGTTCAGAACGCATTGCTTATTTTCCTCAGGTCTTCTTGGCAACGTTTTCTGATGGGTAAACTTCCCCCAGTCCTGCACGGAAAAGGCGAAGCAGTAACTGGGTCAGTGAGGACGTAAAACCCCGGAGCTTCCTGGAGGTGTACAGTATACGGCAGTGTGTGTGTGTGTATAAGCTGGACACATGCCAGGCAACCCAAAGCATCATGTCGCATACTTGCAGTCAGTCAGTTCTCTGCTGAACACATTAAACTTGTAGAGATACGAATAGTATGGGTAAGAGGGATTCCCACAGGCCTATAGGAGGACATCACCTTTTATACTAACAAGTCCTCGGTATACAAGAAGTTATCGTAGTCGGCACTATACTCGACCGTTGTCATCTCCCACACTGTACAGTTAGGATTCACTGCTGGAAGGACTTGGGGGTACCGTGGGAGCGAACCAGTAACCAGTGTTGTATTCACCCCGGTAGAAAAAATCTAGTTTAACGTTTGGATGGATATTTAATTTCAACGGAATGACTGATTTTTTTTCTTGTTTCGTTATTATTATTTTGCACACCCATTTGTTTGTTTTTTAACCGAGTTATGTAAGTCCTAGGTTGCTGATCTGACTTTCTGCCTCATTTACACACAATTGCAGGGTCTCAATTGTTTCTCTTACTATTGACAACACAACATACATACAGTATATTGTCTCACTGTTGATTTTTTTATTTTATTTATTTATTTATTATTATTTTTTATTCTTATTATAATTGTTAATTATTTCTAATAATGTTTATTATTATTATTATTATTATTATTATTATTATTATTATTATTATTATTATTATTATTATTATTATTTATTATTTATTATTATTATTATAATTATTATTATTATTATTATTATTATTATTATTATTATTATTATTATTATTATTTATTATATTATTATTATTATTATTATTATTATTATTAATATTATATTATTATTATTATTATTATTATTATTATTATTATTATTATTATTATTATTATTATTATTATTATTATTATTATTATTATTATTATTATTATTATTATTATTATTATTATTATTATTATTATTATTATTATTATTATTATTATTATTATTATTTATTATTTTATTATTATTATTATTATTATTATTATTATTATTATTATTATTATTATTATTATTATTATTATTATTATTATTATTATTATTATTATTATTATTATTATTATTATTATTATTATTATTATTATTATTATTTCCAGGACCCGATGTGGATCAGTGACTGTGCGGTGGGCTAATAAAAAAAATAAATAAATAAATATATATATATATATATATATATATATATATATATATATATATATATATATATATATATATATATATATATATGCTATAACCACAAGGAAAAAGAAAACACGAAGTTCCCAGCGCTTTCGTGTAATTCACATCTTCAGGGTAGTACAGACTAGAGAGTAATACCATCAAAATTGTATATATACAGAGGAGGTGAGATCAGGTCCACAATGGTCAGGTATTGGTATTGTGGACCTGATCTCCTCCTTGCACCTACGATTTACTTGCATATATATATATATATATATATATATATATATATATATATATATATATATATATATATATATATATATATATATAAATAATAATAATAATAATAATAATAATAATAATAATACAGTATAGCTTAAATATTCATGTGTAATACTCTACTGTAGATAGATTTTAGGCAGAACAGTCAGATAATGAGTGCTGCTACGTAATGGCTACTGAAAAATAAAGCGAAATTGGATAAGTCGAGATCAGTCGCCATCAATCATGGCTGCTTTGGCCAGACCATTCTTTTCCATTTGTGAATGTCATAACACACACACACAAAGGCATGTTGATGATATCTTCATTTGCGTGGACAAAAATTCAAAATATTTGTAAATGCTACTCCGTACAGTAAACAGTGACGGCCACATCTCGCTGGGCAGTAAATTGGTCGTCATAATAGTTAAAGATGGCAGATGATTCAGTGAACAGTGCTATATAGTGAACTAACAAAAGGTTTTTCTTGTTCCAGGGGTCGTATGGCATCGTCAAACTCGCCTACAACGAGGAGGACGACACGCATTATGTGAGTACTGACTACGATTGATCTTTTTTCTGGCATATGTAAAGACTATTATTTTTTATAATATTATCCTAGTAAGGTGTAAATACGATATAAATTCCGTCTTTCCTTTTCCAGATTTGCATTAAGCTGTTCATCTCTTGAGCTATATTAAAGCGTATCATTTACAAAAGTCATTTCTCTTTTAATATTTGTTGTAACTCATTTGTTTTCGACACATGGCATCGGCAATATTGATGAAAGTTGATAGATAAAAATCACTTGAAAACGTTCGATTCAGTATTTCACCTAAAAATATTATTTCGACGATTGAGGCTTTTCAAAGGTCAGGGTCACGTGATCAAGTAATATTTTCCTATGTTGACAGTTTTAGCCTCAACGTTTCACATGATCATTGGGAAGAAATAAAAGTTGAATGTGTTATTTAAAATTTGTGTACGTGTTATTTATGTTTTGTTTGTTTATATTTCGGCATTTTTAGTACATCGGGTTCCTGTAATCTCCCAGTCTTGCCCAGCCGTCCAACAGTTTCTCGTTAATTTGTATAATTTAACAGCCACTTGAAAAGAAATCTGATTTATATTTCGTAAACGAACTTACCCTCGGGTATATGTTTGCCTTTTCGAGGTTTAGCGCTGGAGGGGTCAAAAGTTCAAAGGTCACACAGGTAAATGATATACTAGTGACATTTCTGGCTCTGACAGTGTTGAAGTTTAATATGATAGGCAGAAAGAAGAGTGTTTCTCCTGTTGATGTGACCTTTATTATGACTATCTCTAAACTCACAGTAAATCCTTTGATAATAATAATAATAATAATAATAATAATAATAATAATAAACTACTCAGAGATGTCAGTTTGATTTTGTTAGTGGTCACAGCCGTCGTAGAATAGTGTGACGCTGTTCATGTAATATTATTGTATGTTTTTTCTTGTTAAGTGACATTAGTTTAGTCACGAACATTCCATTACAGAAAATTTGTGAGGCTAGGAGAATAATAATTTTGTGAGGTCTTTTGCGTCTTAGTGTAGCCTTATGTAATGTAATTAATGTTTTCATGCAGTGTAGCCTAGTGTAATGTAAGTTACGTTCTCTTGTCCTTATTTTCCATGCAGTATTAACCTCTTGAGTACGATGACCTAAACCCCTTGATTACATAGTCATCGTACTCAAAGGAAGAATATCACCATCATATTCAAGGGATTATGATATCGTATTTGTTGTAGTCAAGGGGTTAAGCCATTAAGGAGTTGTACTCGGGGTTGAGTCATAGTACTCAAGGGGTCAAAGTATATGAATCAGTGGACTAATTCATTACAAAAGAGAATAAGTCATTGTCCTGAAGGGGTGAAGTCATCGTAATCTAGGGATTAAGTTATACTCAAGGGATTAACTCCTCATACTAAAGAGGTTAAGTTATCATTCTTCTGGGTTAACTACATTTATATTTTCCTTCCCCAGGCGATGAAGATCTTGTCTAAGAAGAAACTGATGAAGAAACACGGGTGCTTTGGTGAGTCGTCTCCCTGCTGTTTCTCCAGCTGCTGTTTTGCTGTGTGGTTTTCCCTCCCCCTTTATTTTCGTCATAGTTCTCACACCGCCTTTTGTGATACACCTATTTTAGTAGCGTTGGCTGTGGTGGCGTGGTGTTCACTGTGTGTGTGTGTGTGTGTGTCCTGGATGTAGCCCTCCACACGTGCAACATCGGCCTCTCGAGTCACCTCAGAGCTCACCAACAGAGTGACATCTTTAATATCTCATATCATTGTATCATAGCTGGATGATCGTCATACTCGATTCTGAGTGACAGCCAAGTCGTGTGCTCGAATGGTTGGTAAGGAGGATTTGTATATGTCTTTTGTAGGCTGAATGGAGGGATTCTTGCGCGTGTATTCAATTTTTCTGGGAAGACGAGAACATATGCCAGTATTCTTGCTGACACCAACTGTAGGAGCATCGAGACTGCTATTATCCATGAACAACTACGTTGGACTGGCCATGATACCCGCGTGGACGACAGTAGACTGCCAAAGCAGCTACTTTACAGTCACCTAACGAATGGTAAACATAACGTCGGCGGGCAACGGAAAAGGTATAAGGATAGTCTTAAGACAAACCTGAAAAATTGCCAAATCGATCCCCTCACCTTGAAGACGATTACGCCACACCGTAACGCTTGGAGGAGCACCACACAAGGTGTTAATACTTTCAAATTAGCCCGACTGCATAAAGAGGCAGATAAGCGCCAGCCCCTGAAAGACGCTGCCGCCGCCCCTCCAGCACAGACGGTTCGACACAGCACTGACCCACATTGTGTTCACAGAAGAGGGTATGAAATAAACTGTCAGGCTAAAGGTCATAGAGTCCCGGACCTGACATGGTGCATCCTCGAGTGCTAAGAGGGTTGTGCAAAACTCCGAGCCCCTGAAGATCCTGTTTTGTAAATGCCTGGATGAACAAATGGTCCCAGTGAATGGAAAGTGGCTTATGTGAGTCCTATCTTCAAGAAGGGCGATCGTCACTCCGAACAACTATAGACCGGTGAGCCTGACCAGCATAATATGTAAAGTACTTGAGAGTATTATCAGAATTGGCAATGGAACATCTAATACGAAAACAACCTTGTAAAGATTGCCAGCACGGTTTTATGCCGAGGGCGCTCCTGCTTAACACAATTGCTGAGGTATTGGATATTTGGACCCATATTCTGGAGTGGGTGGTAATATCGATAATATTTACCTGGATTTTGCCAAGGCTTTCGACAGTGTACCCACGAGGCTGAAAATCAAACTGGAAGGAGTACGGAATTCGAAATGTCCTAGAGTGGATGAAGACTTTCTACATGACCGCAAAGCAGTGTGTGGTGATTAATGGTACGAAATCGTCATCTGTACCTGTCACAAGTGGGGTACCACAGGGCAGTGTATTGGGCCCGCTGTTGTTTGTTTGTTTCATAAATGACATGCCTGACGTTGTACCTCCTCCATACAAATGTTTGCCGATGACGCCAAGTTATTTAAAATTAAGACCAAGCGGAGTTGAAAGGCTGCAGAAGGACCTCTGTGGGCTCCAGGAATGGTCGAAAAATGGCTGCTGAGATTCAATGTCACGAAGTGTAGAGGATGCACCTGGGGCGTACCAACGGTAAGGAGGCGTATCATATGTCCCAATGGGATGAAGAAACTGCACTAGTTGAGACTGTGTGTGAGAAGGACCTAGGTGTGTATGTTGACAATGAGCTGAGTTCTCCGGGCCCACTGTGAAAAGAAGGTAAATCAGGCAAATAAATTATTGGGTCTTATAAGAAGGTCGTTCAGATATCTAGACGGTCCGTCCCTCGTAACGATCTTCAGGAGTGAAGTGCTCCCATCTGGAGTACTGTACCCCATCTGGTCCCGAAGATATGCTAGGGACTGTCAGTTGGTTGAAAATGTTCAAGGAGGCCACCAGACTGGTGCCTGCACTTCGGCACCTCAGCTACCCTGAGAGATTGGAGCGCCTGAACTTACTAGCTTATACTACAGACAGGCAAGGGCGACCTAGTTGAGGTGTATAAGCATCTCAGGGGCACTACTCAGTTGAGTGTCTACTTGGAGCTGGCGGACTCTCGCCCCACAAGGGGTCACAGCTCAAGATTGAAGAAGCCGCAAGTCAGAAAACCCTGAGGGCAAACTTTTTTGGAGTGAGGTTGTAAACTCTTGGAACAATCTACACAGAGAGTGTTTTGACGGCACCGAGTGTGAGCTCTTTCAGAGAACTTGACCAACACTGGAGCGGGTTCAGGTACATTCAGGAGCCGGTGCATGCCCAGTATTACATATGGCGCAAGACGTGACCGATCGCCCGGGCGGCTAGCGAGCCGATCTTTTGGTGAAGAAGTTAAATGAAAAGGAGAAATAATCATAGACGTGACCGATCGCCCAAGCGGCTAACAAGCCGATCAGTGGCGAAGAGGATAAAAGTACTAGATGTAGCCTCCCATTGCAACATCTGTGGGCCTGCCGGTCCCGTAACGGCCTCTCAAGCCACCTCGAAGCTCACCAGCGAAGGTGTGACATCCTTAATAACTCATATCATTGTATCATAGCTGGATGATCATATACTTTTCTTACATTTACTTTTATCCTCATCGCCACTGATTGGCTCGTTAGCCGCTTGGGCGGCTAGTCACGTCTCTGATACTCACTGTTAGCAAGTGCTGGACATGCACTGGCTCCTGAATGTATCTGAACCTGCTCCAGTGATGGTAAAGTCTGGTCATGAAAGAGCTCACACTCGGTGCCTTCGCCACTCTCCGGCAGATTGTTCCAAGAGTTCACAATTGTCACTCCGAAAAAGTTTGCCTTGACAGTTTTCTGGACTTGGTTTTCTTCAACCTTGAGCTGTGACCCATTGTGGGGCGAGCGTCCGCCAGTTCCAGGTATGGGTACTCTGGATAACTGAGGTGCCAAAGTGCAGGCACCAGTCTGGTGGCCCTCCTTTGGCCATTTTCAATCAACTGACAGTCTCTAGCATATCTTGGGAACCAGACGAAGTGACAGTACTTCAGGCGGGGAAGCACCTCACTCTTGAAGATCGTTACGTCTCTAAAATATATCTGAACGACCTTCTTATAAGACCTACTAGTTTAGTTGCTTGACACTGTATAATAGATCGAGGTCGTCATACTCGATTCCGGGTGACAGGAAAGTAGTAGTATTAATAATAATATAAAAATAATAATAATTAACGGTTTATTGAAAGAGCATGGCAGCCAGAATGCTGAAAGTATACAGCTATATAATTGGGGAATGGGTCACTTGATTGGCAAATAATATACAAGTAATATAAGTGATACAAATATGATATATAATAACAAGGTGGGGAGAGGGTTATACTACAGGGCATTTCAACATAGTAACAGTGCAAAAGTAAGATTGACTGGGAGTGAACACACTGGTTGACCACGAGTTGTTGATAATTTTTACAATGGTTGGGATTGGGCTGTTCTTGTAAGGAGCAGTAAGTGCTCGTATGGGTGGTAGTAGTAATAGTAGTAGTGTGTGTGTGTGTGTGTGTGTGTGTGAAAACCAGAACATGACAATGTAGAATTGTGAATGTGTACGTATGAATCTTTAATGAATGAAGAAAACTGTTATTCGTTATTTATCATTGTATGGATGTATATAGTGTAGATATGTATGTGTATTTTCGTATGGTGAGCTGTCAGTCATATGTACCAATATATGTGTGTGTGTAATGTGTATGTTTCAGTGAAGCACCACGCCTACAGTCGGGATGGGTGACGTGCCCCACACACCCCACCCCACCCGTTCCCACCACTCCCAATACCCACTTGTTCTTGCCTCCTGCCATAAAATTAACCACAGAAACTGAGGCCCATGCATTGTTTTTAATGCCAAATCAATATATATTTGCAAATACAATCATTCAAATTACAGCTTAAAGAAAAAAGTGTATACAGTATATTGTACTTTAAGTTATGTTTTGACAAGTTAAGCATGACTAGATGTAGCCAACATGCTATGCAGTAGTTGTCTGCCTTGGTGGTAATAATATAGGACCGCTCTTAATAAGGTTATAATAAATATAAGTCATTATAAATAAGGCAGCACACATCAGAGACTGATACTGACACTCGTTAAGACTCTCAAATGGTGTTACGATGACCAGATATTTATCGTACATGCATGACTAATAGTTATGATATTGCTTGTAATTATGAATTAAAATATTATTTTTTGTGCTCAAATATCAAAAGCTGATCATTGTTAAGAATAACTGCACAAAACTTTTCAGAAAATGTTAAATGAATATAAGCTTTGTGGGGACAGTTTAGGATTAGTCTGAATATGTGACCCAAATTACCATCTTTCTAGGCCCATCTGAAGACAATTAACACAAATTTAGAACCAAGGGTCAAAATAAACGAGGAGTTGGGATGATGATTTAGGTAAAGCATCCCCCCAAAAAAGGCTTCTACCAGAACGGGTCCGATGACTTCCGAAATGCTATAAGCAACTCTTGATATCCCGGGAGGGTTGGTGTGCGGGGCTCTGTGGCATAATGATCCTACTCCATTTAAAGGCGTTTATTGCAAGGCGTTTGGGATTTACGGAATAGCTAACGCGTTCGCTTTTCCGGACTGTCATTAAAAATTACGACATTGTACCGCGTTATTAGTAACCATACACATTCCATTATTTATGTTAAACTATATCCCCAAATAATGCATGTCTGACATGCCCCAATATCTATTGTCCGTGATCTCAATATTCCACACCGATTGTGGACAGATGCTTTTTGGGGATACTGTATTTTGAGATACTGTGCACTGTACATTGATCTTTTTGTACACATTTTGAGTACAGTGTTACTGTGTCCACAAGGACTGGAGGCTGGTATGTTGTGAGGGAAACCTGGCAGTGTTGTCCATAGATGACTTACTGTAACTTGATTACTGGTTTAGATTGTTAAGAATTGTACTGATAATATTTATTAAAAAAAATACAAAAACAATTCACAAATAATATTTCAAACGGAAATATTAAGCTAGAGAGCAAACTTATATATATATATATGTATATATATATATATATATATATATATATATATATATATATATATATATATATATATATATATATATATATATATATATATATATATATATTATATATATATTAGGAAGAAGTTTCGACTGACCAAACATAATACTGTGTATTCGTAATTAATATGGTGTCAAGAAGTAGGTTTTCTCTGTTCTATGGAACACTTGTACCAAAAGCTTAATTTGTCACCAATTTGATGTAATTAAAATTTCTACATATGACAAGATCAGAGATTTATATATATATACATATATATACCCTGTATACATATAATGCAGTCAAATGTGTGATCAGGAATTTAACTAAATAAAACAAATAAAAAATGTCAAATAGCAAAATGAATTATTCAATCAGGTTTGGTTAGGACAGTTTAGGTCTTAACCAAGCCTAATTAACGTTACGTCATGTTACGTTAGTTGATTAGGTTAGGCCTGAAACATTAATTTTGCTATTGACTAATAAACAAGTCATTTCAAAATGCCCGATTTTTTTTTTTTTTATTTATTTACAGATGTAGCCACCGGACACAGGTGACCAGACCCACATCAGGGCCTGGGGTGAAAACGTAATAATAATAATAATAATAATAATAATAATAATAATAATAATAATAATAATAATTAATAATAATAATAATAATAATAATAATAATAATAATAATAATAATAATAATAATATAATAATAATAATAATAATAATAATAATAATAATAATAATAATAATAATAATAATAATAATAATAATAATAATAATAATAATAATAATAATAATAATAATAATAATAATAATTCAGATAAGTAAAATTTATAATAAAATTACAAAAAAAAAAATAAAATAATAATGATAACAATAATAATAATGAAAACACTGCAATAATAATAATTATAATAATAATAATAATAAGGAACTATAAAAATAAAAACGATCATTAGTGAGAAATGATATATGTATGTTGTGTTGTCAATAGCAAGAAACAATTGAGACCCTGCAATTGTGTAAATGAAGACAGAAAGTCAGATCAGCAACCTGGGACTTGGTCATAATTTTTG
Organism: Homarus americanus; assembly: GCF_018991925.1. Taxonomy (NCBI): domain Eukaryota; kingdom Metazoa; phylum Arthropoda; class Malacostraca; order Decapoda; family Nephropidae; genus Homarus; species Homarus americanus. Next base: position 4,412,361 of record NW_024757794.1, read on the forward strand.
CAATGCCATATAGCAGCAGGGTCTACCATAGACAACACATTATGCTATCCTCTTCCCAGGCAGTAGTACCTCCTGTTTGGTAGCTGCCTACTACCTACTGCCTACACGGTTTGGCTGTAATATATATATATATATATATATATATATATATATATATATATATATATATATATATATATATATATATATATATTAGAATGTATCCTACCTGAATTATATTTTAATGGGGCGAAAAATCCTCAAAATTCATGCATGACAATTTTTTTTACAGTTGATTGAAATTTGCAATTCTTTGTAAATATAATTTGTTTTACTTAATAAAAATAAATAGTAAGTATTGTACTGTATATAATTATTAGTTTGTAAAAGTTTATTAAATTTAACATTTGAAAGTACACAGTAATTGCGGGATAGTAATGCTCATTTATTTTCTGCACATTGTGTATTCGTACAGTATCTCACTCATTTCTAATTCACTTTGAAAGGTAGAATGTATTAAAAGATAAATATATATTTACACTGGACAGTAATATGTGTCACTAGATAAAATTCTGCAGCACAGCCCTGCAAGCACTTTCTTCCAGCAGTAGATTAAGTACTGTATTAAGTAATATTCATGGTATTGTCACTCTCATAGTACAGTGCACTGAATTACTTGATCATGATGCAGTAAGCACATTTAAGATCATTGTTAATGTGGAGAATGTTGGCCACAAAGATCATCCACACAACCTGACTACCTCAGCTAATCCCAGTGATCATACTTGTTGGAATTTAGCTGCCCTACACCTTCAGTAGTGACTGGTAAGAAAAAAAACATCATCACGGCTCTCTGAGGAACGAAGATACAGTGTACAGCACTTTATAATAAATGTGATCCTGTTTTCAATACCTTATTTTCGCTAATGAGTTCATAAGTTTTAATTTACATGGTACTTATTAGTAGTCCTTAAAATAAAAAAAAATGTGATTTACTGTATGGTATATTATAAATGCCTTCATTTATTTTGAAAAGGAATCCTGCAACAATTTGTCATCAGAAATCTTTCTTATCTCAGCTACAAGTTAATTGTCTATCAGTGTTCAATAACAAGTCAAGGATACAATGCATAGAAGGTGTACAAGTTTATACTGTTGGCATTAATTTTGGTATAGGAGGCAGCTGTGTGGCGTTGTGGTTATGGTGGGGAAGTTGATTGTCCCTTTAAGCTGCATGATGATAATTTATTAGCTTGTGTCATTTTTCTCACCCACTTGTTGCCCACGATCATCAACACAACCACACCTCTTCCTGCACCTTCTCTTACTAGTAAACCTGTGGTGGGTGAGCAATACATATAGTTGCCGCCCACTACCATCACCACCACCACCAATCACTTGGCACGTGAACCAATGACAGCATCCAGCATGACCATTGTCTCGTCACCTCCCTATCCTTATTTTTTTTATTTTGTCATTCTCTGTTGGTGTCGTTGTGTTGGCGTGTGCATGGTGGACAGGCCGTGCTTGGACCATCGGCGCAGAGACAGAAGCCTCGCCACATCTCCCTCAGCCCTCACCACTTCCTGGGCAACTACTCCCCACCCACGAGAGGTAAGTCCACATCCCCCATGCTACTATTTACAACTACTACTGCTTTGGTCGCCTGCTCCATCACCATGACACAGACCCCCGCTACATGCACAGCAGGCTTGGAGCTGTCATGGATTAGTGAAACACCAGCAGATATACATTAGCTTTGTATTTCAGCCCAGTAGATTTTAATATGTATTGTACCATACTGTAATATATTGACGCTTATCCTGTTGTGTAGTTCTCACTCTCAGTCTTTTCGACAAGGAAAAAGCTAAGTCTGTAGGTATTCTTTTGGTATAAAGTATATATACAGTATATATATATATATATATATATATATATATATATATATATATATATATATATATATATATATATATATATATATATATATATATATATATATATATATATATATATATTATAATTTTGAAGGATTTAGTTATCACTACTATATATTATTTCAGTATTTAAGTTCATTTATTGTTGTGCAAACTACAGTGGGGCTTTTTATTATAACAGTAATGCTATTTAAGGCTTCTATGTACAGTATTCCTCTGACATTTCTGTACACACACCTCTGTAGAGCCAATGCTAAAGGTGTAGTTATCCTAAACGAGCCTTCAGGAAAGATAACTCAGTTTGGTGAGTTTGTGTAGGTTTTCCTTTTCTTTGTAAATGCATAGTAGTCTACCAAATACAAGAAAGGTAGGAATGTTTTTTTTTATTTATTTAAATAATCTTATTTTCCACACGTGTAGCCTCGCTCTACTACAAGGTCATCGTTACAGACCTTCAGTGACCAATGAAAGAGTTTAATCAGTTCTATTTATATACAGTATTGGTAGGGGTAGGATTTTTTATGGTTTATTAAAGAAATACTGTCTAATGTGCACATTTAAGATGACAAAATACAGTTCAAATGTGACAACAGGATTTTTACAGGAAAATTATGCATATTTATGTATACAGTATATAGTATCAAAGGATGGTTATTAATAATGGTCTTACCAACAGTTAAGGGGCGCCTACCACCTCCGAGAGCATCAGGAGGGAGACCAAAGAACCCCTTGACCGTGTACACAGAGAGATAGCCATCTTGAAGAAACTAAACCATCCCAATGTTGTCAAGCTAGTTGAGGTACTCAACGACCCCGATGAAGATAACTTTTATATGGGTGATGGTTACAGCCAGCATCATAAGAATTGGTTCTCTTGATTTATTTTGTATTTCGTGGTTAAAGAATTGTTTACATGCAAAAATTCCACGTAGGGTTTTTGTAATACGGTACCCTGTCTAATAATTTTAATTGATGAAGATGCAGTGAATTTTTTTTTTTTTTTTTTTTATTGGGCACTCCCCTACATCCTTGTGTAAGGTGAAGCGCAGAAGCGTTTACAGTGCCCAACAGGGAAGCATGCTAAGTTCATGCTTGCCTTTATGTCTCATGAGTTAAGGCGTAGAAGCCTGAAGAGTCAAGGGCGTAGAAGCCTGAAGAGTAAGTGGTTTATGTCATCAAGTTATTGGAAGCTCCAACAACTTGTCCCTGAATACGAATTCGCAACTTTCGACTTACAACAGGTACCTAGATGCAGTGAATATGAATTTGTGGCAAAATATTGTAAGCAAAAAAACTGTGTAGGCAAAAGTTGTAGTCCTGTGTTGAAAATATTTAAATGTATTGGGGAATACTGTACTGTAATACAATATAATACAGTAATAGAGTACTATACTATTTTTTCTGGGAACAGCACTACCACCAGCAGTAGGTCGATTTTTTTTTCTTTTTTCCACAGATGCTCTCATCACTATAGGAAGTATTTTAAAGAGGGACAACTTTTTATTTTAATTATAAGTATTTGTTTTTATTTTTAGTCTTTTATCAACGATCATAAATCACCTGTAGTGGGCAGGACATGAAGGATTGGGGAAATTGTGGGGTAAAACACGGCGAAAAACTGATCATATGACACTAATATGATGTCTCTATGTGCTTTGTACTCGAAGGAATTTTTTATTTACTGTAAATACGCCTCCGAAAAATCTGACTTACCGGCTTACCACGTGTCGTCTGTTTGTTTGCAACCAAGCCGCAAGGTCCCAGCGTTCTCTCACGTCCACAAAAAACGTAAATTACACCATTACGCTTCATCGAAGTTACTTTCATTGGTGCCAGATATCAAAATGAGTACTTTAGATAATTATTGACTTCTGCCCGGCAGCGATTATGCGTAGTAAACGAATATAAAAAAGTAATATTTTCGCTGTTGTATAGGACACTCATGTTTGTGTAATTTTTTAACCCAACCAAACCCAACCTAACGCAATCCAACCCGACCCATCCCATCACCGACCCATCCATCCCATCCCAACCCGACCCATTCGCAACCCACCCATTTCAACCCGACCCGACCCATTACCTTGACCCAACCATCCCAACCCGACCCATTTCAACCCGACCCGACCCATTTAACCCGACCCATTTACCCCATTTAACCCGACCCAACCCATCCCAGCCTGACCCATTGACCCAACCCATCCCAACCCATACCCAACCCAACCCATCCCGACCCGACCCAACCTAACATAAAACCAAACATAACTTAACACCTGCGGCCTTGGGTAAACTTACTGTTACTGAGGTGGGGAAGTAGCGTTACTGAAGTGGGAGAAGCGTATGGTAGCGTTACTGAGGCGGGGGGAAGTAGCAAACCACGGCATTGAAGAAGTGGTGAAGGATTGTGCGGTGGTCTTGGCAGTAGCAGAACAGGTAACGTTTTTTGTTACACTGGAACAAATTTCTCTTTGGCCGTAAAACACAGAGATTCTCACAGCCAGGACAGTCTCTTTTGGAAGGAAGGATGTCATGGTCTTTGAAAAACTGAAGGGCAAGATTGTCTTTTCCCTGAATTCGCAAATTACGTTCATTTTAGACTGGTGATAAAAGGGTGTATTTCTTATTATCTTTTCTTATTAATTTATTCCCCTGCTGTTAAATTTTAAACTCTAAACCCCTTTTCTCGCAATTTCTTAATTCATTCATTTTCTCATTAGTTCTGTTTTAATTATTTTACTTCTTCAAGTTATTACCTAACCTCTGACCGGTGGCTTGTGGGCTAGGACATGTGGCTTCTTAATTCTGGTACCAAGCTATGGGAAGAAACAAAGATGGACACTGTAGGAGAATATTACCCCTAACATACAATAAAATGGTTTATGACAAAAATGCTAGACTTATGCCTCCTTCCAGTACACACATCTACCATGAGTAACATTCATGTACTTCTCAACAAGGTACAGTACATCCTCTGCTTTCACCATTACTTGGTGTACCTTTTAACAACACACCACTCTAATCTTATACCTCGTACACTTGAGTACCAATAATACAACTTTCAGAAACACAAACTGCATGGATCACCTTCATGGCTCCACTCATGGTACTTTACAGCAAGGTACAATACAACTTCCAGCATACAATAAAAATGGTGTATTTTTTAAGGAACACACGACACTAATCACATATAGTACACTGGAGCATCAACAGTACAGGTTACCTGAGTATGTAGCTTGTAATTAGTGACAGGGCTCTGTAGTTGCCCCACAACTAAGTATTGTACCTCCTTGCTACGCTGTTACATTAGCCAAGAAAACGTGGCGGCCTTCATACTATGCTAGCTCCAATCATACATGTCACCGAGGCGACTACACACATGAATTCTCGAACGAATAACACACCCAAAGTAATCTGTACTTGGCGGTGGACTCATAACAACAACACTGGTACTATGAGCTATTGAGTTTACTGCTCAAAAGAGACCAACAAGGGATAGTGAACATCCCAGCCAACTCCTCTCAGCTGACGGTGTGTGAGATCTCGGCTCACCCCATAACGTTGTTACACGAAGCTATCTGCTCTGAAGGCCTCCATCCTTCTCCAACAATGATGCTGGACGACGTGGACGTCGTCTGGACATACACCATGGCCTACAGGGATCTGTGTACAGGAGGAAAATCGTGGCTAGAGTCTTGATCATATGGTTAACAATACACCCCCCCTGTACTGGCTATGATATTCAGCATATTGTCTGCATTCTTATATCTTAGTGAGTCAGGCCAGTGAATACCTTTCAACTCCTCCCTCATCCCACCATAATTTCCCTTGTAATATATCAACCTTGGCCTGCTTTTGTTATGAATCACGTAACAGTTAAATCTGAAGGACAACGTTACGTGGTGACTGGTGCCAACGGGGGCTAGGTGTTCCAGCTTGGCCACCGGCCACCATACCCTCGTTAGTTATGATGAGGACCAGTAGTGTGGGTGTTTGCTCCTCCCTGTAGTGATTCATATATTTGGCATGTTGGAATAGAAAGTTGTCTCTTAGAGTTTCTACAAAAAGAATAGTGGGATTATTAGGGTTATTTGCCGTGGATTCATTTCTCTTGTCGATGTCACCATAGTTAAAGTCCCCCGTGACAACGAGGTGGCTAGGGTTGAGCGCCGTTTTATTGTCAATTAAGGCCCTTACGTTCCTTTGGTTTAATAAGCTACAGTTAGAGGATCTATAGATACATCCGACAATGAGTAAGTTTCTCCCCTTCAGTTAAATTTTACACCACTTTGATTCTTCAAAAACACCCTTTTCCCACACCCTCACCTGGCTGGCTCTAAGGTTCTGCCTAGCATAGATAACCACACCCCTATTGCAAGTTGCTTGAGAAAGATTCATAAATGAGTCCTATCCATCTATACTGAACGCATATTCCTATTGCTCGATTCTCCTGTTCTTGTACATTAGTTCTACAACACCTACTACTGTACTGTATATCGAGTTGATGTACCTTGAGTAGTGTTTCAAACTACTCTCTCTTATCAAGGAATGTGTCAGTATTAGTGTTCAGGTACATGACTTTCAAGCCGGAATTTGTCCTCGGTACTGTCTCTGATCTTGGTAATGACTCCGGCCTCCCTCCATTCTCTGACATTGTTTAATGGCACTCACCTCCTGCTGGGTGGGAGGTGGAGTGGGTGGGGGGTGTTCCTCTGTCCCCTGGTTCTGTACTGGTGCACTTGCCTCCACTACCTTCCCCTTGTATATAATCCATGCACATCCGTCCCTGTTCCTCATCGATTTCTCCCTCTTCTTCTTCAAGGACTTCAGGAGTTTTTTGAGCTGTTCCCTCTACATTACCGTGCTATCTGAATTTATGAATATACCCTGAAGTGCATCGCTCCTTGCTAAGTTTTTAGCCTGCCGAATAACTTTCCATTTCTTACCCTCACTCACTAGTGTGATCCTGAACGGGCAGGGCTTGTTCTAATATCTTTGTCCTAGCTTCCTCACGTCATGTAAAAAATGAACAAAATCTTTTACTTAATTTACTTTTATCCTCTTCAGTACTGATCGTCTCGTTAGCCGCTTGGGCGATCAGTCACGTCTCTGTTACGCACTGTTGGCAAGTACTGGGCATGCACCAGCTCCTGAATGTACCTGAACCTGCTCCAGTGTTGGTCAAGTCTAGTCTTGAAAGAGCTCACACTCGGTGCCGACACAACACTTTCTGGTAGATTGTTCCAAGAGTTCACAACTCTCACTCCGAAAAAGTTTGCCCTCACAGTTTTCTGGACCTGTGACTTTTTCAATCTTGAGCTGTGACCCCGTGTGGGGTGAGCGTCTGCCATCTCCAAGTAAGGACACTCGACTGAGTAGTGCCCTTTGAGATGCTTATACACCTCAATTAGGTCGCCCCTTGCCCGTCTGTACTATAAGCTAGGCAAGTTCAGGCGCTCCAATCTCTCAGGGTAATTGAGGTGCCGAAGTGCAGGCACCAGTCTGGTGGCCCTCCTTTGAACATTTTCAACCAACTGACAGTCCCTAGCATATCTTGGGGACCAGACGGGATGACAGTACTCCAGATGGGGAAGTACTTCACTCGTGAAGATCGTTACGAGGGACGGACCGTCTAGATATCTGAACGACCTTCTTATAAGACCAAATAATTTATTTGCCTGATTTACCTTCTTCTCGCAATGGCCCGAGAACTTCAGCTCATTGTCAACATATACACCAAGGTCCTTCTCACATTCAGTCTCAAATGGTGAAGTTTCTTTATCCCGTTGGGACATATGATACGCCTCCTTGCCGTTGGTATGCCCCAGGTGCATCCTCTTACACTTCGTGACATTGAATCTCAGCTGCCATTTCTTCGACCATTCTTGGAGTTCACAGAGGTCCTTCTGCAGCTCTTCACAGTCCGCATGGTTCTTGATTTCCCGAAATAACTTGGCGTCATCGGCAAACATTTGTATGGAGGAGTGTACAACGTCAGGCATGTCATTTATGAAACAAACAAACAACACCAGGCCCAATACACTGCCCTGTGATACCCCGCTTGTGACAGGTACGGATGATGATTTCGTGCCATTAATCACCACACACTGCTTGCGGTCATGTAGAAAGTCTTCTATCCACGCTAGGACATTTCCCCGAATTCCGTCCCCTTCCAGTTTGACTTTCAGCCTGGTGGTAGTGCTGTTCTCAAACATTATCATATAATTTTTTCATAAGCCATAATATCAATGATTTGTATGAGTACTGTATGTTCTAAAGAACATCATATTGGGATCGTTTGTGCCTATGAGAATTAGATTTACAACTAATTTCGTGATTGGTATCCCTGTATCTTAGAACTAATAGACAGTAGTTATGAAGATTGATTACTGTTGCTGTGTGGTATTGTAAAAAAAAAGAATAAGTATATTATATACTGTAGTTCACCATGTAATCCATATAAAGTAAAAATAAGAGTAACATTTGTGTGTTGCAGTGTTTGAGCTTCTGGAGAAGGGAGAAGTAATGGAGATTCCAACAGACTCTCCATTAGGTGAAGATAAAGCCTGGAGTTACTTCAGAGATGTTGTCATGGGCATTGAGTATTGTAAGTGTGATGTGTTTAAAACAGTAATATTTTTGACATTTTTAGACATTTATTGACATAATTTTCTACAGAAGTTTGTATGTTAAAACATGAAAGTTGTTTCTCTCAGTGGTCTCCTTTCTCATTTAGACAATTTTCTTGGGCCCTGTAAAATGCAGCTTAATTACTGTATGTAGCAGTTACAATACAATTTCAGCTCTTTAACAACCTATTCCCAATTATGATGGTAAAAGTGTCCTATAAACAGTATTTTCCAAATTACTATTTTATCACACATAATATCATATGTTTCTTGAAATTATGTCTAGTTAGTAACACAATTTTTTATTTCCAATTTTAATTCCTCAGTGCACTACCAAAAGATTATCCATCGAGACATCAAGCCATCAAACTTACTCCTTGGAGACAATGGTCATGTTCAGATAGCAGACTTTGGGGTTTGTAATGAATTTGATGGGAAAGATGCCTTTCTCACCAATACAGCAGGAACTCCTGCTTTCATGGCACCAGAAGCTCTCTCAACGTCACGGCACAAATATTCTGGGAAGGTGAGTGTGTTCATATTGAGAGAAAACATATGATACCACTATACGTGAAGGTTGACTTTATCTTTTGCATTACAGAAAATCTGGCTGCTTTCCTTCACTCATAGTCAGGTGACGTGTACAGCATGTGATAATAACCACATAGTTTTTGTTTAATATGTACAAAAGGAAAATTCTATACAGTGTACATTGTACACTGTATAGAATTTTCCTTTCATGATCTAATGCCTGGTATAAAAGATTCATGTAATGCCTGAAAAGTCTGTGGGGTGAAATCCAGGATTCATCCAACCAATGCCAGCTGGTACTAATTCAATGGTTAATGAAACCTCCTGTTGAAAACCAAGGTTACCAGAGGCTAATTAGTAGTGGCACCAAATTAGTAGACACATATCTATCAACTGAAGGTGCAGTATTTGTGACCAGAAATGCAGGACACTTCTGGCAGGGTCCGTGCCGAGTAAAGACATGACTGTCTCACTCTTGTCACTACAGAAGAGAACCAAATGATTTACCTTACTTATTTTAATTATATCACTTGGGAGTTTGTAGGATGGTTCACAGATTGTTGTTGATAAATACCCTTACCTGATATTTGATAGTAATCTATAAGGATACACCATCAGAGATAGGCTCTGTGGGCATTGCTCATTCTTTGGGACCATTTACTCTTTGGTAACAAGTTATATGTAGAATGACTATAAGTTTTGTAGTTTATATCTTTTTTTGCATAAAACTTTAGGATATTCTGTGCCTAGAGGTAAACTGAGGTACAACAAACATAACTCACTCAGGATTTGTGTACAGTCTGATAATTAGCATAGCTCCATGCATTATTATACTCCAATTTGCACAGAGTTGTGAGGGGGCCACTAGGACCCAGACAGGGTAGTGTAGGGGGGGCACAGATGGATCATCAAGTGTGCATGTGGTGTATATAAACTTTTAATTAAAAGTATGCTACGTAGTTCATTCATTAAAAAAATTGTTTTATAAAATTGGATAATACTTTAATAATACAGAAAACAATGTGCTGGTATTTTACTAATATTGAATTTAGGAATATATATATAAGACCGCATCACAATACTGTACAGTACTCTAAACCACAAAAGTTAACACAATAAATCAAAGTAACCGGAACTCAATGAAGTTAACCAATGTAACTGCAAAATTTACCACAATAAACCAAGGTTAGTTACCAAATTTAACAAAAAATCAAAGCAATGCAATAATCTTTATTCAGGATTAGTTTACACAGCTAATATGAAGACATCATACACTGCCTGATGCTGTTTTATCATCCAAAATATGTTGTTTATTAATTCCATCCAATTTGGATAAGCTCGAGCAAAGTTAGTGATCACTTTATTTATGACTGTGTTTGTTTCTATAAACATTAAACAAGGTAAGACCATTTAATGTCCAGTTTCATTGTAGAGTGGAGGTAACTTTTGAGATTCCCATGAAGTTACTGGTTAGGTTACACTGACTTGGAGCATAATTCAGTACACCATATATATGTTCAGGGAGGGTTATATACTGTATGTTAAAGGGAGGTTTACCTGAGTGCAGCTGTCAGGGAGTTGGACAGGTGAGACTCCCAAGGATTCCAGTTCTGTTTCAAGACAGTTTGGTGATGGAAGATCACTGACCGTTGACCCTTTGTACTTCAGTACCTTTTTCTTCATTCTGAGTCATTCATTAATAAAGATGGAATAAGAGAGAGCCCCAGAAGAGCATGTTGTTAAGCCAGTGATAAACAATTTTCGAGTTCATAGAACACATGGTCAATGAAAAGGAATTGTGATGGTATGATGTAAATATTATTTTGGGAAAACTATTGACATGTTAGATTTATTAATATTCTTTCTGATTATTCAAAGTAGTAATGGTTTAGGGGCATTGACTGTTTCAGCTGAGGCAACAGCTTCCTTGAACCAAGTGTCACCAATTTGATCAATATCACCACGACACTGAAAGAACAGATGACACCTTTTCTCTCCGACATTCCTGTGCACATGTCAATAACACTTCCTTGAAGGCTTTGCAACACTCAGTAAATGACATCAGAAATTCAATTTATTAAAAGACTGTGATTTTCCTTTAGGAATTGACTCTTAAGTTTCATGAATCTGTCCCCAGCAATATTTTGCATAGTTTCGACAACAGCTGTATAAAGCAAGAGAGGGTGAGGGGGCACACAACTGTATGAATGGTGTGAGGTCATGATAAATTATTATTGGATACTTTATAACTTTATGTATTGTGTATAATTAGGCACATATTTTGGTACCTTGAATTATGTAGGGGGACCGTATAAAAATTGCTGGCGGGGGATCCGGCCTTCGAGCACCTAGTTGGGCATCCCTGTTCTAAAGCATCATGCTGAGCAACCCAACAAGATTTACATAAATCGACTAACTTTAGTCTGGAATTCTGAGGGTACATATTAACTATAGTATTGTCCCGAAGCAGTCACTGACATTTGGGTGAATACTTGAAAAACACTGGCGTGCACACATCAATCAGAATATCCATCTGCATATGCTGAAACTGACTTGTCCTTTACCTCGCCACACATGCAGTGCCTTGTAAGTGCTTACAATAAACCCTCGATAACTCGGCACATATGGGGCTCTGGCCTTGCCGAGTTATCCTAAATTCCGACTTATCGAGACAGTTCCCCCTCCTACGAAAACACAACAATAAAAATTTATTGACCCATATATGTGTACTACATGTACCGGGGGTAATTACTAAATGTAAATACGTAACACTTAACAGCACTGCAAGCAAAGAATGAAGCATCATAGTAGGTGACACAGAGGCATGGTAGGTGACACAGAGGTATGGTAGGTGACAGAGGCATGGTAGGTGACAGAGGTATGGTAGGTGACACAGGCATGGTAGGTGATGCAGGTGGCCAGATATGCCGAGATTTTCCCAGGTAATTTTATATGTCTCTGTATTTCCCGAGTTATACTAACACATTCTGAGACCATATCCATGCCAAGTTATATGAAATTTTGAGTTATCAAATGCTGAGTTATCAACGGTTTACTGTATTGGGTTGAGGATAGACAGCAAATTATACTTCCTGACTTTAATGATACTGTACCTGGATGCTTAAATTATGTGTACTGTATAATAATACTGTACTGTCAAGCCCCTGCATTGAGACTCATATTTCAGGGCTACAAGGACACTTTTGCATGTGTCTAGTGGAGGCACATGTCCCCCCCCCTCCACCCACACACACCACCCCTGGACCTGGGTTAAAAAAAATACATTTTGGAAATTACTGGGTAGATGTCTTAAAGATTCTGAAAGTAATTGAATTAGTCTTGTAACCCTAATTACTTACTACCTGTAATGGATCTACTAATGTAGTTAAACATGTTAATTTTCACTTTCAAGATAGAAGTGCTTTCATTCAAGAAAATTAGCCAAAATAACACTTTCAAATAGACAATCCCAGGCTTTTTTCTAAAGTCTTTTCAGACATTACACAAGTTGTCTGATCCAAACTTGGTCACAAACTCAGGTATTTCAGGATCAGTTCATCCTCTTTTCTGTATTTTTTATATTTTTTATTTATCTTTCAGGTTTGTTACTTGTTTGATCAATCATAGTTTTATTTACAAATAATTAGTCTTGTAAACATGTTTAATGCTATTGATTGTCTCATGTTTCAGGCAGCAGACATATGGGCAATGGGCATAACTTTGTATGCCTTTGTTTATGGCAAACTGCCATTCCATGATGAAAATATAGTTGTGCTATATGACAAGATCAGAAGTTCAGCTCTCTCATTCCCACCTGTGCCATTTGTCTCGGATGATCTGAAGGACTTAATTTCTTTAATGCTGGAAAAAATTCCTGCTAGAAGAATAACTCTACCTGATATTAAGGTATATTACTATTGACACTCATGTTAGATATTGGCAGTGGCCTTATGGAGGATGTTTTATTTCTCAGAGTCCTACACTGTATACATGTATTCTCCTTTGAGCACCTATGGACTGAACATTCACTAATCATAAATGGTGGTACAGTACTATACAGTCAAACCAAAAGTATCAAGACCCCAGGGTCTGATGGAATAGAAATCAAGTTATAACTTCACATACATCTATGTATTGGGTGGGTTAGGTTGGGTTGGTCTTTGCCCAATGCTTCATTTTCTTTCAGATACTTGGGGTCTCAATGCTTTATGGATTGGCTCACAGATGGGTGTTGGTAGTGCAGTGGTAATGTGTGTATCTTTTACAACTGTGTCATGGGTTTGAGTCCTGGCCTGGGACAAATGTGGAAAGGGTATTATCCAGTGCAACCCAACCAAACATCACAGGTTTCCTCCTCTACTAACACTGGATAATAAAGTTCATAGCAAAGTAACGAAGAACAGACCAACCACCCAAACGACTAGTAAGCTGATAAGTGGTGAAATGATGCATTAGAAAAATTATATTCATTAAAATATGCATTCATTGTTTTAAAACATTTGTCATTCTAGCATAAACAGCACTATTATACAGTAGCAGGACAGATCTAAAATAAAGGCAACCTGTTCATTTGGACAATGTGTTACAGTTTGGCCACGCTCACACTTATACACTGATAATTATACTATGCAGTATACAGTACAGTATTGTATTAGTTCATTCTGTAGGGTAAAAGTTCTCATTCACTATTCTTTATGTGAGGCTTTATCATATCCTACAAATACAGTATGTTACATTATTGTGAGACTTCTATAAATGATTTCTTTAAACAGGTCTCTTAAATTGCTGTTGATTTTATGACAGTTTGCATGTACTGTATGTTACCTACCCTGCTTTAGTTTCAGGAGGGGCCAGTGAACTTCAACAAACTTAATGGTGTATTCTTAAATTGACGTGTAATTTTCAATGTTATTAATATTTCTATTTTCAAGAAAAAATATACTTACGCACAGGGATACAATAGACATCATTAGGTTGTGTACGCTTACAAGGCAACATAAATTTGTGGTTAATGTTGGAGTGTTCTAACTCTTAACACACGGAGAGATAGTTATTCCCTTTATGTTTTTTACTTTATGATAATTATTTATTTTCTTTGCACATTCTGTGAGATTGTGTGCATATATACTGTACAGTGACCCCTCGTTTAACGAACGCCTCGGTTAACGAAATTTCGGTTAACGAACTGCCTTCCTTAAGGATCTTCAATTCGGTTAACGAATTTCTTACGAACCGACCTCAACATGTTTTCGCTTGCACTGACCGGGCAACCAGCTTTAGTATCAGTCCGCCAATACATTAATCGGTTCTAGGGCTTAAATTCCTTACTATTTTAGTAAATATCAAGAAGTTTATACTATTCAATAATTTTAAAAGTTTAATATTAACTTTTTTAGTCATTTTAACAATTATTGAACATAATTGAAGGTAAAGAAACTAGTTTCTGGCGTGCCATCCAGCCTGTTAACACACCAGACAGGCGTTAGTCTCTCTCTGTTTTCAGTGGAGGTAACATCTTGCTTGAGACTCTCTTCAACTAAACGCTTTTTTTCTGTGTTTCCAAGCAAATTATTGGTCATTTTGAAATATATTTTACATATTGACAATATATAATGCAGTGCAGTGTTGATTTAAAGAAAATAATCTTGAAATACACCAAGAGAACTAAAATTTTATGGATGAAATGGTGCCATGGGGTGACTTCTCTTCCACCCCAATGCCTTTTCTTCTTCCTTCTCCTCCACCCCCATTCTAATTCCCATCATCATCATCATCATCATCATCCAGGAGCCTTCTACATACACACCTCAAAGTAAGTGAACTTTTCTACCATTTTTGTTGAATTTAGAAAATTTTCGGTGAGCTGGAACCAATTACCCAAAAACCCATTGAAACAATGGTTTCGGTTAACTAACTTTTCGGTTAACGAACGACCTTCTGGAATGGATTGAGTTCGTTAACTGAGGGGTCACTGTACTGAGTTTAGAAAAAAATTAAGAAAATTATGTAAACTCTACTGTACAGGTGCTCCTCTACTTACGAACGAGTTACTTTCCTGAGGCTTGTTTGTAAGTACAGGTTGTACCTCTTTAGTCCGGCATTCTGTGGTCCGGAACGATTTTAGTTTGTCCAATAGGAAGATAGGCAGCTTTTTTTTTTTTTTTTTTTTTTTTATCTGAATTATTATTATTATTACAGGAGTATTAAATTTTTGCCCCTCAGGCCCCAATGTGGGTCAGTGACCTATGCCCGGGTGGGCTAATCCCCGTAAAAACAACAACAAAGCCGCGGGAAATTAAGGTTTGTTTACATCCGGCAGTTCGGCTGCTCTCTCTCTCTGCTTGTCTATACAGAGTACAACATTTAACCCTTCAATATATATGAGCAGTAAATAAGTGTTGCTTTCATATTCTTATGTAGAGTAATGACGATATATTTTCACATGTGCGCACTTACATACGAGCAGTCTCACTTTTTTTTTACCATTAATGGTTAGCTACTTATATTGTTCCATTTATTAACATTAAATAACATTACAGGTACTTCAAACAACCATATTAATTTTTTTACATAAATTTTACTACAGCTACAATCAGGGTTTTATTTTCTTCAGTTTTATATGTAGAACCAATCAGTCACTGGTTTTGTAAGCTTTAACATAAACAATGCCGGCAGCCGTCTCGTCCTCGTGTGTTTTAATATTCCACGTATTATTAATAAATTGTATTGTTAATTTTGCACACATAAACATTAATTCAATAAAAAATACATTCAGTAATAAGAGAAATGGCGCTGTTTACACGATTATGCACGTTGGCGGGCCGTTCAAACCCATCAAAATTCAAGTTTCCGCCGTCAAAATTTTTATTTATTCATTTTTTTGTGTGTTCCAATAAAATACGTTGAATTAAAAACTCGCGAAATTTGAGAAGCTACTATACGACATTTAACCCTTCAGTATGTCTTCAAAGAGACCATGATGCAGAGAAAGTGGTGCTAGTGCTTCCAAGCATAAGCACAAGTCACTATCTATCCAGGAAAAGGGTGAATTTCCATGGTCTGGCACCGGTCAGGTCCCGAGGTTGCCGGACTAGAGAGGTACAACCTGTATATAAAAATAGATATATTCACGTATTCTCTTTCAGTGAAGACGAGCCCGGGAGGGCGCAGCGACATTCACTGAGTGACTTAAAGGCAAGGGATAGTCACATCGATCTAAACAACTTCACAAAGAAGACGTGTTGTTGTCGCCATGACTGACCAGAGATCGTATAAGAAATTGTCCCAATTACAATAATTGAGAGACATAACAAAATAAAAGTCACTCTACTTCATCACTGTGCTAATAAGTACAAATACCGTATATAAAATCCTCGCGGAGCTTAGTATTTCAGCAATTATAGCACAAATTCGCGGAGCTCTGCATTGTGTTTACTTATAGCTGAATCGCCAGGCAAGAGATGAAGGTGGCAGTGCATGCGATGGGGGGTGAAGGAGGGGGTATTGACAATTGCAATTAAATGCCAGGTAGCGACGTGTCCTCCTAATATTACTTATCAAGTAATTATTAGATGTTTTAATTGCCTGTATGTTGGCCTGGTGAGTTATTGCTAGGCATTAACATACCTAGGTTAAAGCTAAGCGTCGCATTCTGGATTGAACAAAAATCAACTTTTCCAAAAAAAAAAAAAAAAAAAATAGGCGGGCGTTCCGGAACATCACCCGGGGCGTGCTAGTTGGACATTCTGGAACGTCACCCGGGGCCTAAGGGTTAAAAGTGAAAATTACTTTTTGCTATACTGTATTGGGATAACATTTTTATCTTTGTTGCTATAACCACAGTTCAGTACATATGTGCAATTTTTGTCACCAATAGTTTCAAAAGAACCTCAAATTATATATAAAAAGATCATATTCGAGTACTGTACAGTATACAGTACTACAGTTGAATAGTTTATTTCCATCCCCACACTTCTCACAACAATAATTTTTATATCAGTTTATAAATTTGTGAGTGTAAATGGTGTATTACAATTAAAACTTAGTCAATATTTGTTTCAGCAATTTTGCTGAAGTCTACTAAGCTTCTCCTTTTTTTTTAATACAGGAACATCCTTGGGTGTCAGCTGGCAACCAATACCCTCTGCCATCAGAAGAAGAAAACTGTGTGTTAATTGAAGTTACAGAGGAAGAAGTGCAGTGTTGTGTGCGCTCCATCCCCAAGTTAGAGACACTTATTCTTATTAAATGTATGCTCAAGAAACACAGCTTCCAGAATCCATTCAAGATGAACGTGTTCATCAAAGAGCAGTTTGCACGTACAGGACGGTCTCACTCGGCGCCTGGTTCGTATGAGTTCTACTTGGACAGGTATGGGTTATGGTGGTGGTGGTAATCGGCAGCTCGCGTCTCTCCTCCAATCTACGCCCTGCACTGCACGCCTTTGTTGCTCCTTATGGTGTAGTATAGACCCAGCCATGTTATCACACTGTATACTTCCATAGTAATTTGAAAACTATCATCCAGAAAGTATTATTGTCTTGATATGAGATGAAATTTCATTCCCATATTTATACACAATTGGGTTAAAGTGTCATCTTATATGAAGATTTAAATGTGCACTGTATGTCTTTAATAATCCCTGTTAATATCAGTACGTTCAGATAACACGTTTCAAGTTTTAACTTTTTTGAAGTTTCAGTGTTTTAATTTGTAATGCATATTTCATTACATCTTCTACTCACAAGGAAAAACAAACTTGAATGATGTGCTTCTAACATATTTAACAATATGCAATATTATACTAATTGCTTACTTATGCTAAGAAATCAGCTAAGAGGCTTATAATCTAAAATTATCAATTGATTTGTATCCATTTATTGCGTATTATTGCCACCATGCAGCAGGGTTGCTGATGTGGAATTTATCTCACTCATCGAAGCACAGAGTATTATGCTTCAAGCTGATCTATAACATTCTTATGGACTAAGGCATTCATTGTACTGTATTCCAATAGTCAGTATTTCCAAACCAAATTCTCTCAAAATGCTTGTACTCACACACCTCATGTACTACTGTACTTGCAAAAACCACATCTCTTGTTTCCAAATTCACCGATACAGTACAGTACTGTACAAATGTACTTCATGACACCACATTATTGTACTTGTTGAAGTACTGTAGTCAGTCTCAGCTGCTTATCAGATATTTGTTACATACTCATGTGTGACAAACATACATTAAAATGAGTAACATCATTATTTTCACCACACACACACACACACACACACACACACACACACACATTTTATATACTGTACTTAAGAGGGTCTCATTATGAGGAAACTCACCATGATAGTATATTGTTGCTTTATTAAAATCACCTTGCAACTAACAGTTTTCTTTTTGGATAATAACTTTTCAGTATTTGTGGGTTATGAATAGCCAACTGTGTTTGGCATTAGTCATTATTCAACTTTACATGTTTTGAGTGCTACATCATCAAACACACACATCCTAAAAATTCTCTTTACTTCTATACAACAACATGAAAAGAAAGAATTACTGATATTTTTTTCAATTTTAAAGTTGCAGAAAATTTTAATTTGTATAACATAAAAATTGTCATTAATAAGCTTAAAGCTTGTTCCCTCCACTCACACAGTATGAAATTATGGCTTGCTGACTGTGAGCACAGCTGACCGTATATGTATTGTCTTGTTGTGGTCCTTTGTTACCAGATGTGTGCACCACCGTATATTCCTCTGCACATTATTAATTCTTTGCTCTTGCTTAGTAACACACATTACCACAGCTTTATGATAGATTGCCCTACGTGATTGCTATAAGAGGGATCTCTATACAGTATTACCTACTCCAGTATTGGTTTCTAAAGCTTAGTTGAGTCCCAATGTGAAATTCTTGTAAGGGTGCAGCCACAAGCATACATTTTGTCGCCAACGTATGATCGACAAGACGAAATGAGGCAAAGGATTCCGACTGGTAGGGTGCGGCCGCGTGCACTAGACCGGTGTTTTTTCTTGTTGATCACATGTTGGTGACAAAATGTACACTCGTGTGGCCACACCCAAAGACAAAAGTTATTGAGAAAGAAAATATGAAAAAAGACTTTTTAAATATTAAACTTGAAAGAAACTAGCATATTATATATTCCACATGAAGATCCAAATTAATGCATTAATATTATCAGTTACCCCAAAGATAATAACTGATGCAATCTTAGTTGTGTGAAACTACAGTATGAAACCATGTTCCTACTAATATTTTACTGTGGACAAAAATGTGTGCAAATATGCATTGGAGAAGTTAGAAGTTAAAAGATATCATGATTGATAAAAGTGGAAAATACTGTACAGTATAGTAGTCTACATTATCTAGTTTATAAATTCAGGTACCTGTAGTTTCATTTATGGCCACTTAATAAGTACATAATTTCTTTTAATATCATTAAGCATCTCATTTAAAAGCAGAACAGGATTATATTTTTGCCTCCCTCTAGGTAGCATGTAATCTTAATAGACATACCCTACTTTGCACAGTTCATCCAGGTAAGGATGACAGGATGAAACTTTTAATGTATAGTATGGCTAGTACTGTATTCTTATTTGGACAAGTTCTTCAGTTATTCAAAATATGCATAGATACCATAAGCTTCCTATATTCTCTGTTAATTAGATATAGATACCTGTACAGTATTTAATTTTAATCCCACTTTTAAATATTCCAGTTTGCTGATCCCTTTGTTAGAAATGGGACTTACTCCATCTTTTATATTTTCTTTACATTGTCATTGATTTTACTAGAACGATGACAGCTTATTTTTATTGATCACATTATTTAGACATTTTTTAGGTGATCCTTTAAATAGATTTCTTGATGATTGTACACTTCTTAGAAAGAGAGAAAGAGAATGTAAGTGAGTGTGCATGTGTTGTGTGTATCAGTAAAATGTAAATGATAAAAAATACATGTAAGATAATAATTATAGCCTTATAAAAACAAAACTTATTCACAACATTGTTAATTTTGGAAGCAAGGACTTTTGGGGTACAGTAAAGAGTGAGTACTGGTCCTTAAAACTGTGCATAATATAGAAGATGCTCTAAATATTTGTTCCTGTTGCCTAGTACCATCCACTGTGCTAATATACAGAAACCTCCATATTTTCAAAATAAAGTTAAGCCAAGGGCTCTTGTGGAAAGTTTTGAAAGGAACGCATTTATCTGTTACCCCACTTATTCAAGTCGCTCACACCTGGCAATTTTATCAGAATTGGAACGTGAAAAAACTTCAGTGCACCATGCTTCAATTTAGAACTGGTCAGGCAGCGTAGTTTATTAAATGGCCCATTAGCTTAAATTTAGTAGTCGTGCCAGAATTAAGACATGAGCAGATCTTTTGGCAGGAATATTTTACTCTGATATTGAATCTCCTTGAAAACAGTTCTGGCCAGAGAATGCCTCTAACTTTTGGAAAATGTATATTCCAGTACTATAGTCAGTTCTCCTATAATGTGGCAGTTGCATTCTCGATAAACACAGTGTTATAGAAAAATCACATTGTTGTAACCATTGATTCAGTGGGAATTAAGAGGTTTGGGGTTAGTGGGTTTGAGAACACCAACATCACTGACATGAGATTCTTTTTCTCTTTCATATTATTGTTAGTATTTATGTGTTCTTTTATAATAACTGTTTTATTTTAATATCATTCATTAATAGAATAAAACATGACAAGAAGGAAAAATACTTGTTACAGTGTGTTAGTGTAGTTGTTACGTGAAAGAAAACGGAGCTATGAAGGAGGCTGCAGAACGAACATGATGAAATAATACAGGAGTGTGACTCGCTTAACCCCTAGGCTTTAGGTCACGTTTTGATCTCTTGCGGGCCTATTTGAATAAAAAAGGAAGGCCTGGCTAGATTATGTTGCCAGGTAGGTATTTATATTTCACTCACTCACACATGAAAGCTTCCCAGTTTCTTCTCAGTAGCTTCTCAGTTTTTATAATGTAGGAATCTTGCCCTTGGATTTGACTCACTACACCACGTGTTTCTACCCCTAACCCCCAAGCACATGTCTAGTGTTGTGATCAATTAGTGGAGCAATAATAATTATTGTTAATAGTGTAAATTGTAATAACACAGTAAAACAAGTGTCCTGTACCTCATACTGCCTACTGATGAATGTTGTTTACCTCATACTATAGCATCACACACACACACAGACTCGACTTCTCGAACATTCTCGACTCTTCCTAGCCTGTGTTGCCAAGCTGTGGTAAGGACATGTATTTATTTCCTGTTTATATCATGCGTGGCCAGTTTGTTAGACTAGAATTTTTTTTTTTTAGGTTCCCGAATACACCTGCAAGGGGTGGGGGGGGGATGCCATCCATAACCTGAAGCTCGGGGGTTAACAGCTTTTAATAATAAAACCTTTTTAAATATATATTTTTTAACCACGAGGAATGTAAATACAGTAAACTTATAAGAATGTTTTAACACTCATCACAAGAAGAGAAGATAGTTGTTTCAGATGAGTGGTGAAGAAGGAGGAGGAGTCAATCTGACAACATGGATGAGGGTTCATATCACTTATCACATCTAATTTTTGTTCAAGCATTATAGCTTTTCTTTGTTTTACTTCACTTTCACTACCAGAATGCTTCACACCCTTGCCATGCATTGTAATTAAAACCAATAAAGTTCATTCTGTACAGTACTTGTACAGCAATAAAGCACAGTCCTAGATAACAAATGTCTGATACTTATAGAAAATAAACAAAGATTGCGGGAGTGGTGCAACGCCTTGTCTGATGCTATGCCCAGGCGACCGCGTAACTGCTGACTGTATTCTGACTCGAGGGACATAGTTCAGTTTACTCACTTGCATTACACTACAGTATATCCAAATTGCATCCACCAAATCTGCAATATAGAAAATGTGTTCCCAAATATATGTACTGTTCTGTACATTCATCGCATTATAACCAAATCGCGCTATGAAAACATGTTTTATAGGAGACCTTATTGTAATTAACTTAGCATATTTCGTGTCACACAGGCAGTCCCTGGTTTACAAAGGTTTAATATACAAAAATGCAAAGTTATGAAATATACATTGCCCCTTCATTTGATTTACGAACAGGAAATCCGAAGTTTTGAAAAAAAAAATGCAATTTTTTTTATTTTTTCCTAATACAGGGTACTGTACAATAGGACCCCCTATGTCAGACTAAATGGGGCTCAAGCTAGTCTGACTTGTGTAGACCCCCCCACCCCCTGGTAATTTTGGCCACTATTTTGCTGAAAAAATCAAATCTAAAAACAAAATTAAAGTTAACAAAATAATTATTTACAGTGTACTTACATTGTAGCAGATGAATTTTGAGATTATAGCAGACGAATCTTGATGAATCTCGAGCCGATCAGTGGTGAAGAGGATAAAAGTAAAGGGGGCTGCTTAAACTTACTTCACTGTAGTTTCACTTATACTACACTTATACTTATATTTATATGTACTGTAAGCGCCTTCCGGGCGTTTAAAGGTTAATCAGACTCTTCACGTTAAACTTGAACATTATAATTCAGTCAAACTTGTTGAATCCAATTCATTTTAGTATTTCAAATAAATCATACATAGGCAATCATACATAAATGTTTAATCCAATTTATATTTACATAACAATCATAGCTATGTAATTAGTCTCATCTTAACACTTACAATGAGTACTTAATTTGCCATATTTCTATGTGGTCACAATGATAAATGATGCAATGGGCACAGTCTACCTGTGTAAACAATAAGTACAAATTAAACTTATGTGTTGAAAGTCTCAAGAGAAACAGGTTAGGAGGTGTTGCCTCTATGATGGGGATAGCTACAGTGTCAGAGCTGCCAGTCCCTGCCCAGCGTCGCATGCCCAGCTCTGGCTGGCCAAATTCGCTGGGTCAGGTGTATTATACACAAACAAGCTCCCCTTACTACTACCCAACACTTCAACCTCCTCTGGGTCTCTCCATCTCTACCATCTCAATACTCTATATACTGTATACTTATTACTGCTTGCGGTAACACCCACTCCGTTGAGCTTTCACGCTCAAAACCAGATCAGGCCTTTGATACTAAACTTTGCCACGTTCTTATGACTATGCTGCCCTCAGGCTGGTGGTATTTAACTTTGTCACTTTCTTGTGACTATCGCTGCCCTCAGGCTAGTAGTCCTTGTCAGCTCCATAATTTTGTCACGTTCTTGTGACTATGCTGGCCTCAGGCTGCTGATACTTAACTTAGTCACGTTCTTGTGACTATGCTGCCCTCAGGCTGGAGGTATTTAACTTTGTTACTTTCGTGTCACTATTTATCAGGGCACGTTCGTGTGCCTTGTCTTTTACTCATTTATCAGGGCACGTTCGTGTGCCTTGTATTTTACTCATTTATCAGGGCAATTTCGTGTGCCTTGTATTTTACTCATTTATCAGGGCACATTCGTGTACCTTGTATTTTACTCATTTATCAGGGCAATTTCGTGTGCCTTGTATTTTACTCATTTATCTGGGCACATTCGTGTGCCTTGTATTTTACTTATTTATTAGGGCACGTTCATGTGCCTTGTATTTTACTTATTTATCAGGGCACATTCGTGTGCCTTGTATTTTACTCTTGTTACAGTTGACCTGACACTCACTTTGCCCGTTCTGACACTCGCACCTGATATCATAACAAACTTTTCTTTGATATTTGGGTGATTTACAAAGCAATATCACTTCAGTCAAATATGATTGCTAATTGTGTTCTGCACTTACGTCAGACAACGGTAATGACAATTGTTTTCATTCTCATATGTGAGGTGGCACATCGGGGGTTACCACCAATTCTGACTGAGGTGTAGGGTGAGTGATGGTAGACCCACAGACCCTGTCCAACGAATGGGGGTTTCCGACTTATGGAAGTCCGAGTTAGGGGGTCTTACTGTAATTAAAAATAATATATACTTGTTTTTTAATACTATACCAGTATTAAAAATAATAAGTTCTACTACTATGCCAGCATTAAAAATAATAATTTTTACTACTATATCAGTATGCTTACTTATTTCACTAACTAATGTCATCATTCTTTGAAACTTGTAATACAGTATTATTAAGTCTACACATAAACTTTCAATGTCTCCTCATGCTCCTACTGTGGACAGATACACTCACCTCCACTAGCACACTCATTCAGCCAGTTGCCCGATAGTCTAATTTCTCATTACCACTCATATAATACTGTATGTGGAAAAATAATTTAATGATACTTATTTTGTAGATTCTTAAATTTCATATTCTAATTATGTACAATGGTATAGAATTGTAAGAGAAAGTATGGAATTTGGAAGTGATCAAAAGGTGAGAGGTGTGGATATTGCCAACAAGGCACAAAAGAGTGGGAGTGTAGCATTAGTTGACTGACAACAACATTCATGCCATGTAAACAAAGAAGTGGGAATTTATGATGACAGTAACTTCCCAGTGGTCAAGCATAGATTTTTTTTTCATAGACAATGTATCTCTATTTATAGAATGGGAGTCAATATACAGTATTACTACAGCAATACTTTACAGTACCTGGTATATTTATTATAGATGTTGGCTTAGCATTTCATACTGTTCACTTTGTTTCATATTTCATTCAGTTTCTCATGAGTACTGTACAGGTATAAACTTATTATTGTACTGTACTGCTTGTACAGTATTTCACTTACTGGTACAGTATTATATATATTTTTTTATTGATAATATAATCATTGTTTACAGTAGACATTTTTTTTATTGAAAACATGTTTTGTGGCAGTTTAAGATGGATTGGGAAGTATATTATTAAAATGGGAGTCTATGGGAAAATGTGCCCCAATTACAAAAAAGGTACAAAAGTTTTTTTTTAGGAATGGCACCCTCGCATAGATTGGGGAATGTCTGCAGTCAAAATCAGATTTTCAAATTTCTGGTCATTTGACAAAATATTTCAACCATCCCATTTGATGACTGAAATATGTGTAAAGGATGGAGACATTTAAGATATGACTAACAAACATCTTTAACGTCTCTCCTTGGGAACCTCACTCAAAATATGGTGTGTATTTTTTATAAAGTACCGTACTGTGAGTCAGCAGTTGAGCAGTTTATTTTTACTAAGCCAAACTGCATATTATGATTGTACTGTACAGTACTACCTAAACTTATCTTCGCCTTTTCATCAGTTGTTGACATACAGTACTCGCTAGCTACCTCTTCATCAGTTGTTGACATACTAGCCAGTTGCCTCTTCATCAGTTGTTGACATACTAGCCAGTTGCCTCTTCATCAGTTGTTGACATACTAGCCAGTTGCCTCTTCATCAGTTGTTGACATACTAGCCAGTTGCCTCTTCATCAGTTGTTGACATACTAGCCAGTTGCCTCTTCATCAGTTGTTGACATACTAGCCAGTTGCCTCTTCATCAGTTTAGTGACACTTTTAATTTCTTCGCCGGACTGTCTTTATTGGTTGTTGACATATAGCCGGTTGCTCTTTTCATTAGTTGTTGACCTGCAATTTAAGCAGTTGCATCACCCATCAGTTGTTGACATACAGGTACTAACCAGCGGTTGCCTCTTACATCAGTTGTTTGACATATTGCTATATTTCATCAATTGTTTGATGCTGGTGTTTTCTTCCATCAGTTGACATACTAGCAGTTGCCTCTTCATCAATTTGTTGTTTAATGATTGCCTCTTATCAGTTGTTGGCCTTACTAACCAAGTTGCATCTCTTCATCGATTGTTTTGCCACCCAGTTGCCTCCCATCAGTTGTTGACAAACTAATGAGTTATCTTTATCAATTGGTGACCTTTTAAGCCAGTTGCGCCTTCATCAGTTTGTTGACATACCCAACAATTTGCCTCTTAAACCAGTTCAGTGACACTACTATTGGTTGCACCCTCTTCATCAATTTATTGTTGACACTACTAGCCAGATTTTGCCTCTTCATCAATTTGGTGACATATTGGTTACTCTTAAATACTAGTTGTTGACATACTGGCCCTTACACCTCTTCATTGGTTGTTGTTGACACTACTAGCCCGTTACTCTGATAAGTTGACTGCCACTTTAACTTGATTTGCCTCTTCTGTCAGTTGACATTTTAACCAGTTTGCCTCTTGTTAATTTGTTGACTTGCTTTTGTGGTTGCTCTGTCAGGTTGCTTTTGCCCTTACTAGCCAATTTTCTTCAATGAGTTTGTTGACATACAGGTAGTTACTAGCAGTTGCCTCTTCATTGATTGTTTGACACTTGGTACTAGCAATTGCCTCTTCATCGGTTGTTGACTACAGTACTATTGATTGCCTCTTCATCAATTGTTGCCATACTAGCCAGTTTGCCTCTTCATCAATTGTTTGACATACCCAATGCTAGCCGGTTACCTCACTTGACTAGTTGTTGACACTGCCTTGATTTACCTCTTCATCAATTTGTTGCCCTTACTAGCCAGTTTGCCTCTCTTCAGACTAGTTGTTTTGACGCACAGTACTAATAGGTTGCCTCTTCATCAGTTGATGACCCTTTTGAGTACTGTAAGTTGCCTCCTTTTATTCAGATTCTTTAATGATTCTCTGGCCGGTTACTCTTCATCAACTGTTGACACTTTGGTATTGATTGCCTCTTCATCAATTGTTGACACATACAGTTGCCTCTTCATCAATTTGATGACACTTACTGACGGTTGCGCCTCATCGATTGTTGGGCATACACAGCGGGTGCCTCTTCATCGGTTGACATACGGTACTAACGGTGCCCTCTTCATCAGTTGTTGACCTGCACCAGCGGTGCCTTAAATCGATTTGTTGACACTGGCCCGATTTGCCTCTTCATCGGTTGTTGACACTTAAGTACTAGCCAATTTGCCTCTTTCGCTCCAGTTTGTTTGGCATACGCCGTTGCCTCTTCATCGGTTTTGACATACTGACGGCAGGTTGCCCTCTTCATCAGTTGTTGACATACGTGGTGCCTCTTCATGATTGTTGACGCCTGTTTTTAAGCAGTTGCTACTAGTTGTTGTTTGACGCCGTGGTTGCCTCTTCATCAGTTTGTTTGTGCCACTGGCAGTTGCCCTCTTATGATTTGTTGCGACATACTGGCCCAGTTGCCTCTTCATCGGTTGTTGACCGCCCATGAACACCTAACCCAGTTGCCTCTTGTCAGTTGTTGACGCCTGGCAGTTTTGCCTCTTCATCAGTTGTTGACATACAGCCGGTTTGCCTCTTCCATCGATTGTTATACCCCATGTGATTGCCTCTTGGTGATTGTTGACATATGGATTCTTCATCAGTTGTTGTAGTTGCCTCTTCCATCAGTTGTTGACATATGGCGGTTTAACCTTTTCATCGATTGTTGACGTTTGGCACTATGGTCTTCATCAGTTGTTGACGCTACTAATGATTGCCTCTTCATCAGTTGTTTGACATACGCAATGGTTGCCTCTTCATTGGTTGGGTGACGCTGGCCCAGTTTGCCGCACCATCAGTTGTTGACCTGCTGGTTGCCCTCTTGTAGTTGCCTCTTCATCAGTTGATGGGCACTGACCGGTTGCTCTTCATCAATTCGGTTGACATACAGTACTGACGGTTTACTCTTATCAATTTGTTGACGCCACTAGCCAACTGCCTCTTCATCAGTTGTTGAAGCACTACTGACCGCGTTGCCTCTCTTCATCGTTCGGCCTTACAGTACTAACCCAGTTTGCCTCTTCATCAGTTTGACCCTTTAACCCAGGTGCCTCTTCGTGATTTGGTACCCTTACCCCCAACTGATTTGCCTCCATGTTGACATAGATTTTCTTCATCTGATTGTTGACCTTGCATGGTTGCCTCTTCGTACTGGTTGTTGACATGCCCCAACGGTTGCTTTTCTTGCATCAGTTGTTGACATGCCCCCATGCAAGTTTTGCCTCTTCATGGTTTGTTTGACACTTAGCGGTGCTCTTAAAATGATTTGTTGACACATACTGGCCCGGTTACTCTTCATCAGTTGTTGACATACCGGTACTATACGTTGCCTCTTCATCAGTTGTTGTTATATACTAGCAGGTTACTCTATTAAGATTTTGTTGTACTTACAGTTGCGCCTCTTCATTAATTTTGTTGACATACTAGCCAGGTTCATTGCCTCTTTGTCAGTTGTTTGACCTTACTGACCGTTGCCTCTTCTGTCGATTTGTTGTAACCTGATTTTGCCTCTTCATTAATTTGATGACGCCTGAGTACACTAGCAATTTACCTTAACTCAGTTTGTTGTTTATACTAACCCAGTTGCCTCTTTGGTTTGTTGACCTTATTGATTGCCTCTTCATTGGTTGTTTTTAACGTTTTGCCTCTTCTGATTGTTGTGCATACTAACCAGTTGCCTCTTCCATCAGTTGTTGACACTTGCAACCGGTTTGTCTTCATCAGTTTGTTTACCCATATAATGGGTTGCCTCTTGTAGGATTCATTGGCTTCTTCTAGCCAGTTGCCTCTTGAAGTGGTTGTTGACATACTAGCCCAGTTTTCTCTTCATTTGGATTTGTTTGTGACCTTAGCGTAAGTTGCCTCTTCATTTTAGTTTGTTTGACACTTACTGGCAGTTGCCTCTTCATCAGTTGTTGACACTTCTGGTGATTTTAGCCAGTTGCCTCTTTATGTTGTTTGACCTTACTGGCAATTTGCCTCTTCATTGATTTGACATTGGTTCTTCTGTTGATGACTTTTAACCAATTTGCCTCTTCAGCTGGTTGTTGCCTCTGTTAATTGTTTGACATACTACTTGATTTGCCTCTTCGTGATTTGTTTGACACTTACTAGCAGTTGCCCTCTTCGTAAGTTGACCTTCCATACTAGCCAGTTGCCTCTTCATCAGTTGTTTGACATACTATTGATTTGCCTCTTCATCAGTTTGTTGACATACTATCAGCAATTTGCCTCTGCTAAATGTTAGTTGTTGACATACTAGCTTCAGTTGCCTCTTAATAGTTGTTTGACTTGCTAATGATTTGCCTCTTTAAACTGATTTGTTGACATACTGATGATTTTCTCTTGTCGTTGTTGACCTACTGGCCAATTGCCTCTTCATCAGTTGTTGACAGCAGTTGCCTCTTCATCAGTTGTTTGACATACTAGCCGATTGCTCTTCATCCAGTTGTTGACCTTGTTGCACTCTTCGTGATTTGTTGACGCCTGACGCAACGAACATAACTTCCTTCAGTTGTTGACATATTGGTTGCCTCTTCAGTTGTTGTTGACGCCTTACTGGCCCGTTGCCTCTTAATCAGTTGTTGACGCTGGCCCGGTTGTCTTCATCGGTTGATGACGCTGAAAAGGTACTAACCGATTGCATCAATTTGATGACATACTGACCGGTGCCTCTTCATCGATTTGTTGACGCTGCTGACTGATTCCTCTTCATCGGTTGTTGACGCTGGCAGATTGCCTCTTCATCAGTTGGTGACGCCTGGCAGTTCTTATCAGTTTGACGCATTGGTTGCCCTCTTGTGGGGTTGTTGACTGCGGCGGTTGCCTCTTCAGTTGGTAAACGCCTTGCTAGCCCAGTTTGCCCTTCATCAGTTGTTGACACCTGGCGGGTTGCCCTCACTATGAAGTTGTTTGACACTGGCAGTTTGCCTCGCCCTCAGTTTGTTACCATCCCAGTTGCCTTTTCGTGATTTGTTTATTTTACAGCTTTCTTGATTTACTCTTCCATCAGTTGTTGACATACTAAGCAGTTTACCTCTTATCAATTTGTTGACATACTGGCGGTTATCTTTATTAATTGTTGTATACTGACGGTTGCCTTTTCGTCAGTTTATTGACACCACCTGGCTGATTTGCCTCTTCATCAATTGGTGACACAGTTGCCTCTTCATCAGTTGTTGACTACAGTGAGTTTTCTTGCATCAGTTGTTGACCTTACAATTGCTATTGATTTGCCTCTTCATAGATTTGATGACATATGCAGTTTGCCTCTTACATCAGTTGTTGTTACTGGCTGATTTGCCTCTTCATCAGTTGTTTGAGAAATACAATTTTTACAACCCAGTTGCCTGTTATCAGTTGTTTGGCCTTTAACAGTTTTCTTTATCAGTTGTTGCCATTTTAACAGTTGCCTCTTCATCAATTGTTGACACCATACAGTTTTCTTCATCAGTTGTTGACATACTTTAATGGTTTGCCTCTTTATTAGTTGTTGACACCCCCAACCAGGTTGCTCTGTGAGT
Organism: Homarus americanus; assembly: GCF_018991925.1. NCBI lineage: Eukaryota > Metazoa > Arthropoda > Malacostraca > Decapoda > Nephropidae > Homarus > Homarus americanus. The sequence continues at coordinate 4,442,722 of NW_024757794.1, forward strand.
TGTTGACATACCCCAAGCAGTTGCCTCTTCATTAGTTTGTTTATTGCTACTAGCCAGTTGCCTCTTCATCAGTTGTTTGACATATGACTGATTACCTCTTATCATTACAATTGTCAATTTGCCTCTTCATCAATTTGTTGTGTACTAACGGTTTACTCTTCATTGAATTTGTTGTGACATACTAATAGTTATCTTAACATTAGTTTGTTTGACTTTCTACTAATAGTTTTATATCTTATCAATTTGTTTGTTGTACCCAGCCTTCTCTTCATCAGTTGTTTATTGAGTTACACTCTTCATTTAGTTGTTGACATACAATTTCATCAGATTTACTTTCTTCCATCAGTTGTTATTGTTGTATACTATTGTGATTTGCCTCTTCATTTAGTTGTTGACATATTGGTTGCCTCTTCTTTTAGTTTGTTTACTAGCCAGTTTTGCCTCTTCTAATGATTTGTTTAGCATACTAACCAGTTCTCTTCATCAGTTGTTGACACCACTAGCCAAGTTTGCCTCTTCATCAGTTGTTGCCACTTACTAGCCAGTTGCCTCCCCAATGATTGTTGTTGTTGCCTAACAGTTTGCCTCTTTGTTCAGGTTGTTGACCTTACCTGGCAATTTTCTTTTCATTGGTTTGTTTGTATTTACTAACAATTTGCCTCTTATTAGTTGTTTGGCCCTTGGTTGCCTCTCTCTTCATGTCAGTTGTTTGACACTTGATTTTAATGATTTGCCTGTCTCTATCAATTTGTTGGCCCTTACTAGCAGTTTATCTTCTATTGGGTTTTTTGTTGATATGCAGCAATTCCTTTTATCTTCATTAGTTGTTTTGACACCTTACTAGCCAGTTTTTCACCCCAATGGTTTATTGATTATCTTTAAATAATTGTTGTGACCTTACTATGTGGTTGCCTCTCTTCATCAGTTTGTTGGCCTAGCCAGTTTACTCTTCATTAGTTGTTGACACTAACCGTTGCCTCTTCATGATTTGTTTGACACTTACTAGCAGTTGCCTGCCTACCATTGAGATTTGACCATACCGCTTGATTCTGCCTCTTCATTGGTTGTTGACCTTACTAGCAGGTTTTCTTGTCAGTTTGTTGACATATACCTGACAGTTGCTCTTCGACTGGTTGTTGACATATAGCCAGTTCTTCTCTTGTCGATTTGTTGAAACAACCAATTTCTTCATCGTTGTTGTTATACCTTGATGCCTCTTATGATTTGTTTGACGCTTTAATGAGTTCCCCATATTCGTCAGTTTGTTGACACCACTAACAATTTATCTTTCATCTAAGTTGTTTGACACCACTGACATTGCGTTGCCTCTTCATCAGTTTGTTGCCGCTAGCCAGATTGCCTCTTCATCAATTTGTTGACCCTTGGTGATTTATATCAGTTTATTGTTTGACCTTACCTATTGATTTGCCTCGTAGCAGTTGTTTGCCTGTATCTGATTCTCTTATCAGTTTGTTTGACGCAAGAAGGTACTAGCCGTTTACTCTTCATCAGTTGTTGACATATTGATTTTACACCTCTTATCAGTTTGTTATTACATACTAGCCAGTTTGCCTCACTTGTCAGTTGTTGTATACTGTATGAATTTTCTTATCGTTTGGTGCAGCAGTTTACTCTTCATCAGTTTGTTGACGCACTAGCCAGTTGCCTCTCACCCATCAGGTTGTGATGACATACTAGCCAGGTTTATATTTAATGATTTGTTTGACATACTAGCGGGTGCCTCTTCGTATTAGTTGTTTGACCTTTATTGATTGCCTCTTCATCAGTTTGTTGACGTTTATTGATTTGCCTCTTCGCCTGGTTGGCTGGCCTGCAGCAGTTCTCTTTCGATTTTGTTGACACCTACTAACTGATTCTTCATCAGTTTATTATTGATTTCCTCTTCATCAGTTGTTTGGCCGCGCATGCACATCTTCAATTTGACTGACACCATAGCCAGTTGCCTCTTTAATGGTTGTTTGACTTCCAGTTGCATAACCTAAAACCAGTTTATTTGTTGTTAATGGTTACTCTTTAACCAATTTGTTGACTGATTCTTTCTGTCGGTTGTTGACATACCTCTTTATGGTTGTTGACGCGAGTTTGGCGGTTATATTAACCTGCGGTTGCCTCTTCATCAGTTGTTTATTTTTAGCCAGTTTATCTTGTCGATTGTTGACTTTACAGTGCCGCTGATTTACCTCTTCATCAGTTGTTTTACACCAACCAGTTCTGCCTCTTCCATCAGTTTAATTTGACGCCAACAGGTGCCTCTTAACTTCAGTTGTATGCGACTTCAATGATTTTCTTTAATGGTTGTTGTTGCCTTTAATGATTTTGCCTCTTCATCGGTTGTTTGGTAGTTGTTTGACATACAAATTTTAAGCAGTTTTCTCATCAGTTGTTTGACGCTATTGATTGCCTCTTCATATCGATTCGTTATTAATAAGTTGCCTCTTATCAGTTGGCCTTACCAATTTAGCCGGTTTTCTTCATCAGTTTGTTGACAGCACTAGCTGGGTTTACTTCATCGGTTGTTATAACGGATTGCCTCTTCATCGGTTTGTTTGACGCACCAACGCCAATTTCAGTTGTACATGGTGCCTCTTCATCAGTTGAACATTACTGGCCAGTTTACCTCTTCTTCATCAGTTGTTGACATACTATTGGTGCCCTCTTAATCTGAACCATTGACATACCTAGCTACAGTTTATATTCAGCCGGGTTTAAACAATACCACTATTGATTTTGCTCTTCATTATGATTGTTCCTCTTCATCAGTTGTTGACGCGTGCTAGCCAGGTTTGCCTCTTCATCAGTTTGTTGTGACACCAGCGAACCTCTTCATCAGTTGTTGTACCACACTAGCAGTTGCCTGTATTCGGTTGTTTGACATACCAACCCGGTTGCTGCTGGCATCAGTTGATGGCACCTTCCATGATTTTGCCTCTTAAACTGAATTTGTTTGGCGCATTCATTGGTTTCTTTTTATCGTTCGTGACCTTCGGTTGCTCTTCATCGTTGTTTGACACTGGCTGGTTTGCCCTCTTCAACTAAATTTGTTGACATACAGTACTAGCAGTTGCCTCTTATCAATTTGACATCTTTAATCAGATTGTTGACATTTTTGTGGTGCCTCTGGTTCTTTAGCCAGGTGCCTCTACAATAATTGTGTCCTTGTGCCCATATTTATCAGTTAAAACACCAATTTCAGTTATATTTAATAGTTGTTTTCTTGATTTATATTTATGATTTGTTTGCCCCCAACAAGATTTTTTCTTGTGTCAATTTAGTGACATACAGTACCAACGATTGCCTCTTGTCAGTTGTTGCCACTACTAACTTGGTTACTCTTTATTCAGT